>NW_010388480.1:53049-54894 GCF_000710305.1 Buceros rhinoceros silvestris | reverse complement strand
GGTTGACCGTCGCTGCTGTGGTGGTGGTGGCAGTGGTTTTCATGGGATATTTTGTAGATTCCATAGCCCTGCTGGAAGGACAGGTTGAATTCGAACCCCCGGCGTTTAGCTAAAGCAGAAAGGGAGGAAATGTCACATTAAAAAGTGACAAAACCAAGAAGAAAAATGACATTATGTACACATGGAAATGACATCCTAAACCACGGAATAATTATTGAACTACTGCCAGAAACAGACCATTTTCCGTCCATAAAAGGAATGAATTGTCAAGAAGAAAGGCTTCTCAGATAGGATGTTATTATACTGCTGCCTTAATGAATGCAGAAATTACACATTCCTAAGTTAATGGATTCCCAGTAGCTGGTAGATTATCTGCCATTTTCAAAACCACACGATACATGATGTCTTATTGGATACACACGAGAAGAAAATATTTAGGTTTCGCAGTACTCTTTTTTTCCCCAGCCTGTTTCAACAATAATCCTAAAGGTGAAAAATGGCACCAACATTTCTGAGAATCAGCAACTAACCTTCAACAGCAACAGTCAAGCAAGAAAAACAGAATTCTACAACAAAAAAATAAGTAGCAGAACTACTTACACAACACAATTTTTGTATATTCTCCAATCTAAACCCAGTGCTGCAACTAATCTTAAACAGTAACTGAACAAATAAATAAGAATTCTCAATCACTATCTATATCCTTTGACTCTCCTTCCTTTCTAACACAAACCACCCGAGATTTGTCATCCTCCTCCTTCTCATCTTACATTATGGATCAGCTGAAGAAGTGCCTTTTCTTTAAGTAATGAAATCATCTTCCCATGACAAACATAAAATGAAAGGTCTGGGGATACACTTGCACAACCTTGACTTCCACTCGGCAGTTTGTGTGCTTACTAGACTACGTCTAAAGGGGGAGAAACGCAGCCCTTAGCAGCCATTGCTTAAAACTTGGGAATAGTCTTCAGAACAAGTATTGAAAAGTCACAGATTTATTTAAAATAATGTTCTCCTTGCGACTGCTCCAGCTGTCATCCACGTGTCTCTCTAAACAGCACTTTGAAGAAAAACATCAGAGGAAAAACAGGGCTTTAGACGACTCCAAGAAGGTGTGGGACCAGGGAAGGTGTAGCATCCCCTAGCACACCAAGGTAAGCTCTGCAAACGTACAGGGAAATACTGCTGGGCAAAACTGTGCAGAGTTCCTCAGCTCTCACCAAGCGGCATGAACACACTGAGATAAAGGCCCCTCCCATAAATCACATCCTTCGCTCTCCGCTCACTGATGTCACTGTGATTTCTGGTTAGTAGCTCCAGTGCGGGTGTTCAAACAACAGCTCCTCTCCTGCTTGTAATCCGCTCACCATCAGCATGTTCTTTTTCCCCACCACATTAGACATGATTAGCATGTTCCATGTATCTGGTTATTAGAAGCCAGATTCTTTCCCAGGGTAGGACAGGAGAGCAAAACTGGGATTGGGTCCTTCATGCTGCTGAAAGATCGGACGGTGAACTGGGGAAAGCAAACAAGGCTCAGTGTCCACTACTGCCATCCAGCTGTCCTGCATGAATGGCATGAGGCTCGTTTATCCTTCTGAATAATGTCTGTGTAACTTGGGTAAATGATTTGAAGGAGACAAAGCACAGTTACTGACACTAACTTCCCTGCCTCTTTATTACAGGACACATTCCAGCTCCCATACTCACTTTTGAGTTCTTCTGAAGACCCCACATATGAATCCTTCCTGCAATTAATGATGCAGCCACAGGGCAGGTGGATCCAGTGTTCAGACAGGACAAATACTGGGGTGACTGTGGCAGCCAGCAAAGGCAGCAGGAAGC
>NW_010388480.1:41384-52933 GCF_000710305.1 Buceros rhinoceros silvestris | reverse complement strand
GGAAGCTGAGTGTCTCAAATGAAAGGCTTTGAAAACCAGTGACGTGCTGGACAACCATTTGTATCTGAAAGGCAGAGTATTTTGAAATTCAAATTACTTCAGGCACATGAGACATTTCCAGGAATGAACAGAACATTTCACTGTGACTATGACCCAAGCAAAAGACACAGGTTGTCATTCATGTTTGCTGAGCCTCACAATTTTGCTTCTAACAAAGAGTGGAGAAAATACACTGGCAGAGGCTCTGCTCTTCATTCTGCATTTCTCAGAAAAAAACTAATGTGAGCTAAATATAGATGCCCGAGCTCTACTGAAACAAGCAAGTCACAATCCAAACAACTCAGAAGAGTCTCTTCTGTGTGGCACTGAGGAACCCCACCTCCTGGTGGGGCACAGAGAGAGACCCTGGCACCTCCCTGGGCTGTGCTGCAGACGGTCTGTAATGCTCCTTCCCACGAGAGCAGCTCAGGTGCCCAGTCGGTGACCATCCAGGGACAGAGACACTGCCGCAGACCATGGGCCATGTTCTCAGCTGACTCCTTTCTAACCATATGGGAATGAACCTGTTCCCACCTCTCCTAGTGCATGCACCTGGACAGCACTCCCTCCCACACCCTCCCCCATTGCTACAGAGGTTACAAAGATACAGGCAAACCTCATTTTTCTGTAAAACTCCTGTTTCACACACAGTCTGGCAAAGGCCGTGACGCCGAGCTGTGCAGAGGGGCAGAGGAGCTCGCTCCGTACAGTTCAGAGAGCCTAGAGTGCTCACCCAGTGCTGGTCAGTCAGCTGGCAGTGACAGGGTGCGCCTTATTCACCCCCGTATTCCAGGGACACAGATGATGTGCTGATGGAGCAACACGGGGATGAATCAGGCTCTGCCTGGCTGACAGCCAGTGAAATCCTTGGAGCTGCACAGACCTGCTCAGAAGGACTTTTGCTGGCACATGCTACACTGTAAGGAACAATTGCAGTGGCCACTGTTCATCTGTTTCAGGACACAGCACACCAGCTCACAGCCCGTTCAGATGTAAGGACAGATCAGAAGGTAAAGCAATCTGACAATTTACCATCATCGGGAGCCAGAGAATGACTTTTGTCAAGGCAAGAATCAGTGAGAACCGTTTCTGGGCAAAGGCCACCGTGACACTTCTGCTGCTCAGGCAGCGGGGCTTGAGTGCACCGCTCCCTGCTGCACCTTTCCGGAGAACCGCCTCTGAGCCCGGACATGTGCTTTGGAAATGCCTCAGTGTTTTAGCCACAGGGTCCACTGGCGACAGAGACGGGGTAGCAGTACCGCAGCCTGTCGGTGTCCCGGGGGTGACGTAGCCTCGAGAGATTTCCTGGTAACCGCTGTGGAATAGCTGTTGCTCATCTGAGCACAACAGTTGGTAAGTTAGAGGAACAGCCAGCACTGTGAGGAGGCAGAAGCACAGCGAGTAGACAATAAACAAAAACAAGATGTAGGAACTGGCACAGTCAGTGAAGCAACCCCAGGAGGTGGGGATGTACCTGCCCCAGCCACAGAGAGGCAAAATGCAGATCAGCAAACTGAGAATCCAGATGGTAAGAATGGCCTGCACCACGCTCACCCGTCGCTTGGAAGTGCTGCAGCTCAGCATCTCGGTTCTGTTGATGGTGCAGAAGTTGTAAGAAACTATGAGAGACCCTTTCAGGTTGCTAGAAATGCCCTGGAATAAATAAATAAGTGCTGAGGTGGTGCACAGAGGCTGGGGGAGGACGTCGCTTGACCACTGGGTGAGCATGAAAATAATCACTGGCACAATGCTGATCAGATCATCTATTGACAAAGAGGTCACCATCACTGAAACCGTGGTTTTGGGTTGCATTTTCAGCAGGGAAACCAGTGAATAAATGCTGCCCAGGAGTGCAGTGAAGGCAATGATAGAAGTCAAGCAGAACAGAAAGACATTCAAAGTTCTCTGCTCACCGGGCTCATCCGTAACACTATGATTTTCAGCAAAGCTCATCCCATTCAGTGACAAATTACTAGGTGTTACTGACATCGTCCTTGGCAAATTTTGTTCTTCGCCTTCTCTTCAAGTCTGCAAGTTTTCACTAGCTGAAACCAGAACTGTTAGCTCCACATCACAAGTTTCTTTGTTTTCCTAGACTCTCTTTTGTGGCATCTGATGAAGAAATATTCAGGCGAAAGCACTCTTGATAACCAGAACAACTCATGCTCTCAAAAAATCAGGCAACAATCAAGTATCACAGGTGCTGACAAAAACGCTGTTCTTCACAATCCTTTCGGTACTGGAAGCTGGTTAATTTAGGCTCCGCAGGTAACAACACACCATTTACTTTGACAGATATCAGCAATGTGCCTTACTCACGAATTCAGCTGAAACGAAGCAGAGTATCAGGTACGTTCAAGCTCTAGTGGCTCAGGGAGGATCATAGTAGAAATGAGAAGCTGTTGGATTCACCCTGCGCTGTTCGGAGCTGCAGGAGGGAGGAGTCAGGGGCGAGCAGGATAGCAGAGACAGCAGAGTATCTCCTCAGAGCGAGCTGCCTCTTAGCTGGATCTGAAGGCTGAAGCAGTGGCCCCGATAAGCCCCACCTCCAATACTGACACTGAAATCCAATGCAAATACTCAGATCTGATGTCAGCCGAAACTGTCACTCCCGTAAAACCCATGGCTGCTCCAGGGCTGTGCATCATGAGCCCAAGCGCTGCTTTCATCCTTTCGCGCCTCGGTGCCCCAAGCTCGGCAATGGGAAAAGCCGCAGGAGCCCGTGAGGAAGGTGGAACAGAAGGGGAGTGTCTGCTCTGCCCTTCTGGGCTCCTTCTCCCACCGCGAGGGTGTGTGTGCACACACAGACGCCGACCGCAGTTCCTTGGTGACAACCTTTCCTTACCGACTGGGAAGCGCCGTGCCTGCCAGCCGGGTGTTGTCTGCCTGTGTGGCAGCTCAACTCACAGGGCGTGATGAAACTTTCATTTCCTGCATGGTTCCAACCTGAGCCGCATCAGATGCTGGCTGCCCTAGCTGAATACAGGGAGAGAGCCACAGGCAGAATCACAGCCAAGGGCATTTTGGCACGTTATGGATGTTTTCTCTTGAGGAAGTGCAATACTGGCGAAACTTAGAAGCTGACAAAATTTCCAAGACTCAGATGTTAAACGGACAGAGGTTCGATACAATCTTCTTGGAGGAGTCTGCCTCTCTTTTCTTTTTGGCACCACTTCGAGTTCAAATACACGATGGGGATGCAGAACTTTTTCTGACTAAGGGTAGTATCATAGCTGCTGCAGTTACTCGAGAGTCTGGGTAATGTTACAAAGCCACTCACTTAGAAATCTGTGTTAGTAACAACCTGATCCTGCTCAGTTCTACCCACGGTGAAACACATGCCAAGCCCAGAGCTGGGCTGCTGGGGTGTCTTCCCTCCTGCCGGGGCAGGGCACGGTTAGAGCCAGTGACTCTCAGAGGCACGGGAGCCCTGAACAGGGCAGGCAGTGGCATACTCCTCACATCGCAGCTGCTTTTGTGAGGATGCTGCACTACTTATCGGGACCAACTGTCAACCCTGATGTCAGAAATCTGCATAAGAGAAGAGCATCCACCCTCCCTTCCAAACAAGGCCAGAATGGACCATTCATCTGACCTTTAACTGTACACGATTTGTCCTGGCTTTTGTGATTTATCTGTCCTGCTGGACTATTGATTGTTAATCTGAGTTGGGCCAGCTAAAGGCCAGGGCTTGTTTCCTTCTATTTACAAATCACAGTCACCTCTGCCCCCACAAGTCAACTTTAAGACAGTGTTCTGAATTGTGAGATTAACAGTGTGAGCCTGGTTAGAAGTACAGTCAAGAGGAGAAAGAAGCATCAGTCACCCTTGTTTGGAGCTGTATTTTTTAGCCTGGCTTCCTCGGGAAGCACACGACCACGCTGCCTGAGTGTGGATGTATGCGCGTGCACGTCTGTCTCATCAGCTGCCCACCCCTCAGCTCCTTCTGACAAAAAGATCAGCATCCCTTCTTACTTGTCCTTCTTAAACATGACTAATAAAATCTGATAAAACTTGCACAGAAAGATCAGTTTCATCTTAAAACTAAAGAGAATTCAGCTGTAGGAAGGAACGACACGGAGGAGCCTGGTTTTCCTCACAGTTGTGCCTCCAGGTACTTCACCTGCACGCCCAGTAAGGTCTACGCTCTGAAACTTCTCCTGTGGCTGCAGTGAATGACCCAGAGTTAGATTCTCTGACCCCTTCTGAAGGATGAGTGTACATTGCAACCCTTCCAAACTTACAGGAACACTATCTTTGCGATTTCACTCCCAAATTTCCCTGAAATTCATGAACGGACTCACCTAGGTCTGGGGGTGGCAAGGACAGGTAAGTGAGCAGAGAGGCAGGCAGTACCATCACAACCCCTCTTCTCCCAGATTTTCTAAGGAAACAGGGCTCGAGCGGAGTAACAGAGCACTGCCCAAAAGCCATGGGTCATTATCCTAGAGACAGAAAAAAACGCCTTTGCCTGCTGCTGCGTCCCTGGTTTGGATAGTGTTGAGGCAGGGATGAATTCATAGAGTATGATCCTCCCTGCTCCCCTTCTTCTCTGCATTTGGCCTCCTGAGCTATGGGAGGTTCCTAGCACTGTCCTTTGCAATGTAGCTATATAGTCCCTACCCTGGCGTGAATTCTCTTTGCTAAAGAATGATCACAAAGAGAAGCTCCACTGGGCAAGGAAAACTCCTCCCTGGCCTCGTTTCAACAGCACTGCACCACCATGTCTCTTCAAAGGAAGTCAGCACTACTCGACACTCCATGACAGGATTTCCAGGAGACACATTGCGTGCAACAATTCAGAAATGCTTGTAAAGTGACTCAAATATTCACCAGTTATAAAATACAACCAACAAGCAGGGTATTAAATATGTACCCTGTTTAGTGGGTGAGTCACATTTCATTTTCACACCTTGCTCTAAGCTAAGCTTTGACTTCTGGATTTGCTTCCTGTTGTCACTCCAGAGAGACAAAGTTATTACAGCAGCTGTACAAATATTTCATTTCAGAAGGTGATATAACCTCTGTGCCAGGCAGAAATGTATAGCTGTAACATTCCATAAATGTCTCTGTGATTTACTCCCCAACAGCATGTGAAAGAAAATGTTTTCTCTCTCTGTAGAATTTTTTTTAACAGACTTTTAAAAAGATGTCAAACTAAGTGATCACCTTTGGTCTATCGGACTCAGATATCACTTTCAGATACAACATGGTTAAACTGCAGCTAATTATTTAATCTAGTTATTTGCCTCAGATGAATTAAATCAATGGTGGCTTCTAATAAAAGGCAGATACTCTTATACTTAACTCATTTCCGCTGCAGCTGCATTGCTGTGCTGTAGAAGGGTGCTGACTGATTTGGAGCAATTACGACAATGGAAATCAGGAATAATTGCATTAAACCTAAAAATAAGATTTAACTTACGTGATCATTACAGGCTGGACTGCACCAGCTCTAACTCAAGTGAAACAGAACCTGCTGTGCAGACACCCCTTTCGAAACCAGCAGCACATCACGGCCCGTCCCTCTGCGCCGTAGCGCTGCTCTGAGCAGACGGGCTGGTGGTCAGCAGTGCCCACAGCCAGAGCTCCCTAACTTTGCGCCCGTGCCGTAAATACAGACAGTACATTGAGGCTGCAGTGAACCAAACGTGTTTGGAGAGTTACAGCATTAGTAAGAGACACATGGAGCTAAGTGCGAGTAAGCCCCAAAGCTCCACTAGGTGAGGTGCAATCATGGTGTGTGCCCTTCCCCATGACTCCCACAAGCCTGTAAACAGCATGTCAATGGGCAACACACATAGCGCCAGCATTTCTGTGAGGCTGGTGATGGATGAGATGGCTGAGAGAGGACAGCGAATCTGCCTGGGTTGCGCTGTTTGCACACAACCAGAGATGGTTATGTGCTGCTGTTCGGGAAAGGGCCAAAGTGGGACCAAGCAGAGGAGGGTGGCAGTGCTGAAAGGGAAGAGAGAGTAAGTGTGCAGAGGACACAAGGAGGAGGAAGGGACAGCTCCACCAGGAAGGTGTTAGGTCTCTAGGGATGGCAAGGTAGAGGGATGGTATTGAAATCTGCAGCTCCCAAAGCAGAGAGAAGCTCAGCTCTGGACAGCATGGAGAGTAAGACATTCTGCTAGGCGCGGCGTACTTGCTCTCTTGAGACAAGGTACTTCACAATGTCACTTTTACTGAGCAGCCACCGGCTCACTGAACCGACAGCAGGAGACAGACAGCTGGCAGGGAAGCCGTTCTTCAGCACAGCTCCTCACATAACTGTTTGCTTTCTCATAGAGAGCACAGCAGGCTGGGACTATGATTCATGGAACAGCATGAAGCGAACGCTTCCCGTCTTGGGGCGCAGCCCTACCAGCAGAACACCCATAATGCAGCTGTATTAGCACCATTGCACCTAATCATGGAACAAACCCAGCAAGGGTGACATGGGGCTCAGGAGTCACTCCGATTTTAGACGCTGCAGAATACATGTCATGTACTGGAGGAAAAGCAAATGTTGTGCAATCCAGCCGGAGCCTGGAGCAGCAGCAGCACTGCACCACTGTGGAAAACTGCACTGGCAGTTAACTGGAGAATCCAAACAGCTGGAAGAAACAACTATCACTTTCTGAAGGGAGGAAAGAAAGAAGGAAGCAGGCATATACCTCTGAGTGACCCAGCCATGACCCCATCTGGAAGCAGCGGGAAAATCATCTGAATATGTAGGACTTTATCCAATAGTAATAAAATTAATGACTGCAAGAGCCGTTTGTAATAGCGTTTGCACATTTCACTGCCTGCTGCGGCGTCTCAAGAGCTCTGCAGCAGGTTGTCTTAGCTCTTCATCTCTCTTCCCATCACTACTTCCTCATCTTCTTCTCTCCCACTCACCCTCCAGGAAGGCTGAATGAACAGATCAGGAAATTCATCCCCAGGAGACAGGATGAAATTGGGTTTTAGTGAGTGACCATGGAGAGCTCTGGAACCAAGTTCTGTCCCTAGAGGACTAAGAACTCGTATTGGCTGGTTATCACGGCTTTCACCTACACCAACAGAACTATTTAATCTTTCTAGCACCAACCTGTTTCTTGAAAAGAAACTACTCTTCATCAAGTATTTCTGGAGGGCAGGCAGTGTTTTAAGTGTTGCTTTACCCTCCGACCTCCAATACAAATGCTATCATAGGTGATACCCAAAGACTGTGGCCAAAGCACAGGACACAGCTTATGGCAGGTAAAAACAAATAAAACATCCTTTTTTTCTAACAACAACAAAAAAGGGAATCCTGTCTATTCTGCACATATGTTACAGAGACTTTAAGGGGCTTTGCTTTAAGGGAAGAGAAGATTTTGTGCAGCAGATGAGCAGATGAGCAGTGCTGAAGCAGAGAGAGGCACAGGGACACTCCTCACCCTCACCCACTAGGGATGGCTGCTGTGGCTTAGAGCGCAGTGATGCTCCTGGGACCTCTGTAGGAAGACTCTAACTTGAAGTGTTGGAAAAGTTTGAAAAATAAGGAAAAAAAGAGTAAAAGGAAAAAAAGGTAAAGCTGAAAAACCCCACCACTGATATTGTAAAAGAAACACAAGAGATAAAGCAAATTTGGTGGATTTCAGATACTCTATAAGACCGTTGGAAAAACCACAATAAATGTTTATTTTCCATAGCTTTAATAAATTCGAAACAATCTGAAAAGTCATAAGGGCTGAGAATGCGTGTGCCTGCTCTCACCACTGCCTTCTGCGACAACTGTGCCCTGCAGCCCCCAAACCCCGTGCTTCGTAATGCAGCCATACCCTCTCACCTCTTCCCCAAAGGGTAACCAAACGTGCAGGTGTTCCTGAAGTATGGAGTACTGAATACGGGACAGGCTGCTAATTAGTTAATTAATTAATTATCTGAGTGACAGGAAGAAGGTCTATTAGCTTTGCTGATGTAAAGGATGCCTGAGTTTGTATTGGAAAGGAATATAAAATGAAATCTTTCTTCTTGTGGAAGAATTTTTGTATTTTAATGGAAAGGTTTAACTGAAGTATGAGCTCATCAAAAGGCCAGTGCTTTCATCAGATCTGAGGGACAGCAAGGAAGGAGTACTACCCATTACAGAAGACTTCTCAGTAACTGGATTTTTGTCTGTAAAGTGCTTATAAAAAACACTGTGTGAGGCCAAAAGTCACCAGATGAGGAAGCAATAGATGGCAGTTGGGCTTTCTCTCCGTCAGCTCCCTTAGGTACCTGAGGGAAGGCAGCTACACGGCAGCTACGCTGCTTTGCACTCTGCCCAGACAGCTACATCTTGCTCTGCCGGTTACCCGGCCCTAGCTCTGGTGTTCCTGCACAGCATTAATACTCTGGGTAACGGACACTATTGTTCTTCCCCCATGAGTCCCACAAAGCCTTTGCTAAAACTCAACCAGCTAAACCCCAGAGCTACCTTCTGTTACTTTCACTGCTCAGGAACATCCCCCACAGCCTTTCAGAACTACCACCCAATTTAATATTCCAGAGTTGGGCTGATCCTCCCCCAGGGCAGGAACAGCAGCACAGGTTGCTTTGGAGGTGCACGTTTTTCCTATCACAGTTTTCAAAGCAATTGCATTGGTTTTCATAGTCTACTTGGAAACCATTCTACCAGCTTTAACAATGGTGTCTGCTCCTCAAGCCAGCCTTTCCTACGAAACTTTCAACAACAGATCTGCTTATGAAAAAATAAGCTTAGAGGAATGTCTAAGAAAGTCCAATATCCCAACGGAGATACTCTCTCTGTGTGTGATCGTGAGTGAGCTCTTGCGCTGCGCAGAGCTGCCGAGAGGTGCAAGTGCCATGGTGGGTGAACGCAGCCTCCAGCAGAGCCTCTCTGGGTGCAAGGAACTGAAGGCTTTTCAATGTCCCTCTGTCGTCATCAGCAAAGGAGCTCAGGGTTTGTCTTTTGAACCTCTCAGCTGATAATTTCTCTTGATGGTGGGAAAAGCTGGTCCAAGCTACTGGCTGATTCTGCAAGCTGTTTTTCTCAGAGTAAAGTGGAAGTAAGCAGAGCAGTTTTCTTAACAGAGTTTCAGTACTGCGCTAAGCTCAGCACAGCATTGGTTACGATAAGCCCTAGGGACACGTTACATCTCACACACAAGATCTCCTAAGGACTTGCAGTTCTACTCCATGGCGCAGAATACCTGCACATGAATCTTGAAAGGTTTGTCGCACAGATTTTCAGCACCAGTCTGAGGTAAGAAACCAGCCCTGTATGTGAACGCTGCCAACAGCGTGTGTAGCTGTCGCGCAGCACCCAGCACACCACGCAGCATTCTGCCGCCGTGTCCACCAGGAGACGGCCCTGGCCAGCAGCTCCTTCTATTTCTCTGCCTTGCTGTTTATTCAAGTTAAAAAGTTAATAAAGGAAAAGAAATTAAATCTTGTGTTTGGAAATTCCACCTTCTTTGTCATAATCCCTTTTTCAGCCCAGTTCTGCGCAAGCTGAAGCAGGGAGGTTTTGTTTATCAGCTCTGCTGAAACGGAAACCAGGACAGCCCAGCAGGCTTTTACAATTCCATGTTCACTACCAAATCACAGATACCGTCATTCCAAGAAAAACAAGGCAACAAAGGTATGAATATGTCCCGGAATTTTCAGCACACTTGTAATGAAGTCATCTTCGTTGAAACTGCAGTTTGATCTTTCCCAGTAATGGCATTTAAAACTGCTAATTCACAGAAGTAAAAAAACTAACCAATTAGGAACATGGGGAATAATAAAATATCCAAGAAGAAGGGAAGTGCAGAGCTATGCCACTGAGCACCAAGCATTTTTCAATGGTTCTAGCCAAGAGAAAGAACTTATGAATATTTTAATGAGATTGTGAACGAAAACCTTCCAAACAAGATAAAATCACACTTAGAATCAGCCTTTTGAATGCAGTGACAGCTCCAGCCTCTCTGATCTGCAATTTCTGAGTCTCAAATTGTGATGAAGAGACTGCAGAATCCAGGCTTAGCGCCAATATAAACTGGACGTAGTGCGTCAGCAAGATACTGAGATGCTATGGAAAGCCTTGCCAGAAAAACCTTCCTGTGTCAGGCGAGATGGGAACCATGCACCACTCCTCTCAGAGATCACCATTTTAGAGAAATAGAAAAGAAAAAATGCTTGACAAGGTTATTTTACAGCACTGCTGCTTTTCAGTTCACGTTTATCTTACCCCCGGGGACGGATGAAAAATGTAACTGCGCATTCACAGGGCAAGGCTGAGGTTTCATTACCGCTGCTACTGGTATAACAACCACAGCTGGGAACACGACAGCCTCCATGCTGGTCAGAACGGTGTATTCCAGTGCAGCCCATCTGGTGACACAGGGAAACACTGCAGCGGGCTGTGCTGTTGCCAGCTCGTTTCCCCCGACCTACACGCAGAGGTGCTGGGAAGGACAGACGTGAACTGAGCCCGGCAGTCCCGGCTGGGCCATTTGGAACTGTGGCAGAAGTCTGAAATCTCTCTGTTAAGTCACTGCAAACACCGGGCGCTGTGTTCTATCTCCCCAGCGAGCTGGGGAGGCAGCAGGCACAAAGGGCTGAAATGCCCTTACGCACCCAAAGTGACCCGATTCTCAAGCTGCTGGGCACCTCCTCGTGAGGCTGCCAGCACAGAGTCCAAACGCAGGCCTCGTTCAGAGGGCCCAAACCCCAATCACTTCGCCACGGTGCTGGGCACTGGAGGACTATGCACATCGCATCTCGATAGCTTGAAGCTATCGTCAGTACTTTTCCTGCTCTCCAAAGAGGACGGAAACACACACAACGGACATAACCCTGTATCTCCTAGCGAGCAGACAGTGGTGAGCAGCCTGGAGAAGGCACACCTCAGCATCCCTGAGTCATCCTCTCCTCGGGAAACCAGCGGAGACCAGCACTTAGTCACAGCTCATGGCACGTCGATCGGGTGTGGAGTGAGCAGATTTGGGGTCGAATTCTTTAAGAACAGCATAGGAATACATTGTCTCGGTTGCCTCCACACTCGATCTCACGTTCCCAGCAGTTTTTAAACTATTAGTGGATAATTTTAATGGGAAAATTAATCACACTTATGATTGTGATCACAAGCTAGCAGTACTTCTCTCTGCCACTCTCCACATTGCTGTGTGGGTTTCAGACCAACACCCGAACACAAATGGCTCTCTCAGCATTCCACGTGCATCTGAGAGTGGGGGCAGCCCGCAGCCGCAGCTGGGATTTTCTGTCATTCACAGCACAGACAATTAGTGCTATGGAAACCACCGTCCCCTGCCTCTCTGCCAACGCAGAACAAACCTTGACTTTGAGCTGTTACTTTCCTGACCCTCCCTGGTGATGGAAGATCTCGTTTCTGGTGAGATAAGGCGAGGGGACTGTTGGAAGGTCACCCCTAAGAGCAGTTATCATTAGCATTTATTTTTGCCTTAGCTGCTTCTCCTGCACCACCACCATGCTGACAGCGCTTGTCAGAATGCGGTATCAAGCAATCTACCAGAATTAAACGAGGTCTTTCA
>NW_010388480.1:22264-41297 GCF_000710305.1 Buceros rhinoceros silvestris | reverse complement strand
TTCCGGCTGAATTTTACATAGATAATACATGAACATGCACCAGACGGTTACAATGTGACCTTCTGCACCATCAGGACTAATCAGCATCACTTTCATCCAAAGGACCCCGGAACCATTGAGACTCACAAGACTGATTTTCAATCACGCCATAAACACTTAGGTTATTACAGAAATGGGGTTCAGTGACCTCAGCTGTGAAGTCTCTCATTTCTTCCCTTGTGTTAAATGATTATCAAGAGTTTTTGGATGTAAAGTCAAATCTCTGGAGAACTGTCCATTTCTAAAGAACTTTTTTTTCATCCCTCAATCAAAATGAAACCTCTCTGGTAACACTCAGGTAACACTCCACCCTCAATCTGTGCTGAAATCTCGTACCGTGTTGCGGGTCAATGCCGCTGCTGAGCACTACCAACAGCACGTGCCTGGACTGCACAGCAACGCTCTGCTACTGACAGCTGCAGCTCTACCTTTTAACGGTCCCTGCTTTAATGCCACATTTTTGTGTAACTCAGAAGTTACAGAAACCAGCGTTACGAATCGCTTTTAAAAAATGCTATTCAGTAGCATGTTCTTACTACTGGTTTATTTGTCTGTGCATATTTAAGTGAGATTAAACATCTGATTACTTTGTGATTTTCTGTTAGAATATTTACATCAATTTGACTTCCCCGACACAAAAAACCTCAGGGTGACGGTAACAGAAACGAATCAGTTACCATGTTTGTTTCATACTGAAGATTTGCATAGGAATCACAAAAGACATCCTCTGTCCCGCTATTTCTGTAAAAGACTAATTTTATGAGGAGTATGAATACAGTAAGCATTTTCCTAAGCACACGTATTAATTACTTTAATAAAGCAGTATATTTAATAAATTCCTCATGGACAGGTCCCTGCTGGTGAGGTGCACTGTACTAGAAAGGAATCATACATTGCCAATGGAAATTTAGTTTATACACTGCAGTGACCTTCCCACATAACCTCATCCACGGCCCTTCACCGTGTACTTCAGCTGGAACTCGTAACAGATGCTGGAGCAGACAAGTCTCACATTTGTCAGCAATGTTTTCCCCTCTCCTCCTCCCTCATACCCATCAGCACCTCCACTGCATGCCAGCCCCGTGCTTGTCACTGAGCTGTGCTCACCAAAACAGGGTGCGAGCTTCTGCAGCGTCTGCAGATACGCTGTGATGGAACCGGTCATGTGCACCTCTGCTCTGGTTGTGGGGAAGAAGAACCCTTCGTCGTGAACAGAAAGGGCTGCAAGTTTAGAAGGGCAAATAGGGACTGAGAGCGTGTTTTGCCAGAGATGCGTCTTTGTGTACTCCAACAGGCATTCAGAGCACATTCTCAGCCTCACTGCATAACTAACAAAGGAGCTCTGGGACTTTGCAGAGCTAATTACACTGAGAACTCGCTGTCCTCATACGTGTTCCTGCCCAAATCGGCAGGTATGGCTGTAAACCATTAGCACATAGGCTGCTTTCCCTAGCGCTTGTGGTACACAGAGCAGTGCAACATGCTGAAGCTTGGCTTAATGCTGAGCCTGACTGACCCTCCTGTGCCACCGCTGGGAGGTGGTGCTCCCTTTGTGCTGGCGAGTGCTTAAGCCAGTCTCACAACTCGGCTGGAGATCACACTTGTGTGCTGAGAGACTGCGAGGAGCTAAACTTCGGTTTTATTTATGAAGTTCATTTTCATTTGGGAATATAAAGATTTCTTGGTGTCATTTCTTGGCCTGACTGTCTTCCCACAATTGTTACCGCTCCCTGAAGTGAACTCAGAGGCCCTGAGCCACCGAGAGTCACCTTCAGTAACAATACGGACCTGCAGGTCCTACAGCCCTGGTCACAGGACAGTCCTAGCTGCAGTCCTGGGTGTATTTCTCAGTTTAACTCAGTTTCTTGAGCATCCTTTGTCTTCTAGTTAGGTCTTAGTGGGACAGACTGTATATCCACTGCCCACTCTCTGCGCGGTGAAATCCCCACTGTTCCCGACCAACAACTCAGATATTCCAACAGTGCTTCCTACAGGAAACTAAGTGCTAGCACCTCACCAGCATCACTGCAACACTATTCAATCCTATCTTTGATGCATTAATTTCATTAGGAAGAATAAACTAAAATCATACTGTGCAGAATTCTGTCTCCTTTGAATTCAATTTTAGGAATTGGGGATCAGCTGGAGGAATAAAACAAGAATCCAGGTCCTTGAGTTTAAGAGAAACAATATGCCTTCTGTGTTCAACGGTGCATGCAGCTAGAAAGGCAAGCAAGCAGTGTCCCCCAGTGTTCAGGAACACCAGAACAAGGTGCAGAACAGTGACAGCAGCTCCAGCAGCAGCCTCAAACCGACGGTATACCATTCTTCCCGTTTCATCAGACACCGCTGGCTTCAGAGGGAAAACAAGGGCTGGGATGGCAAGGACAGTGAATGGCCTGTTCTCAGAAACAGCAGAGCTCTTGTGTCCACATGTAGAAATGCACAGACCATGTGGAGAGTGGGTGACGAAAGCCACAGGTTCTGTGAAGAATCCCTTTAAAAAGGACAGGCAATCAAAAGTAGCCATTTCAGACCCAGTGCACTGACTGATCAGCATTGAACACGTCCTCACATCTTTCTGCTGAATTCAGAAGAGACCCCACAGCACTTCAACAAGCATGAAACTTTCCTCCTATTAAGACAAGGACCTATGCACCTTGTTTGATGCCTTCTGCAACTGGTTCAGGGATGCACAGTTCACAGCTCTCTTCTCATTGTCACTGTGTAAGACTTCATGACTTCAGACAGCAACGTCGCTTTCATATTCGGAAAAGAAAGCCCTAAGTAGAGGTTAAAACAGAGCAACTGAAGAAACACAAACCTTCATGGCATCCAGTTACCTCTCGGCCAGAAAGCTGGAGCTGAGGTGAGCGTTAGTGAGATAGGAGCGTATTTTCCTTGTGCTTCGTTTGGTCATGATACATCGAGTTTAGTTTATCTTGCCAATACTGAGCAGTTTTGTTCTATTTTCATCTTCTCAAACACAGGATAATGTCCCTAAAAGCAAAGAGAGAACATCAAACCAACTTCTGTCGCCAAAGTTCAGCCGCTGCAATCAAGGAACACAATCTTTGCAGAAAGCTGCTGAGAGCAGGCGGTAATGCCAGGAAATGGCTTTCAGACACTCGCTATTGCGCAATACTAATGCTCGAGGCCATCAATTAGGAACCTGCATCCTATCAAGAGATACAACACTGTTAAAAGATCTTGGGGAAGTGGAGCCAAGATGCCTGAAGCCAAAGAAAGGTTTCTTCTCCAGAGACGGTTTGAGACAGTCTGGAACTAATTACAACAGAGTTTGGAAGAGACAATGAGGTTTTTCAAAATAGGGAAATCCTCATTCCTTAAATTACCTGCGTTTTCCTTGGAAATAAAGCAGCAAAAGTTAAGGATGGAGGGAAGCATTTGGCAAGTTCTTATTGGGAACACTGGAGGATTTGCCTGTATGAAGTGTAACTCTGACCCATCCTGGATTTGCTGTTAAGCTCTTACTTGTCTATAAGAACAAGGTGAATGGGGTATGGTCAGGATTGGGGCTGAGGTGTGAGCAGTTTTTCAACTAGTTTTGGCTTCTTCCCTAGTTTGGTGGCTGGTGAGCATCAGGGTATAGCGACGTTTGTCCTTCCCTTTGCCCACTGCCAGGACTACTAGCACAGCATAAGAGCTCACTTCCCAAACTGCTTTTTCATTTTACTCATCTCCCTTAATTACCTGTAAACTTACACCACTAATGTAACTTTTCCACTCGGAATGTCTCTGAGTTCTGACTTCGCTGCTTTGAGCAGAACCTGGCACAGAAGTTAACAGCATGTACATAGAAAAATGAATACATCTGATTCACCAAACAAAACAGTTCTTGCTCACATGCCCTGTGCTAAAAAAACCATGTTCTGCTCTTAGTCACCCCTTTGCAGGGGTGACCGAAACCCCAGCTAAGGTCTTACACCACCACTGGATACAACCGAGTTCATGTTCATTTTCATGATGAAACAGTAATGCTGGGCTGCACAGTCCTGGCGAGGGAGTACAGGAAGGTGAGAGTCAGGTGCATTCCTTTGCACGAGACTGCTTTTCCTCCAGCGAAACCTCCAGTCACCACTGAGGTCTGACACTGGTAACACCTTGGAAAACAAACAGTGCCAGCGGTCACATTAACAAAATTAATGTCATGGGAAGATGTCAATTTTCCAAGTGCAGACTCCCAGCTGACCATGGTCATCTGACATCCTGACCGTAGTTTAATCTCTCCAGTTAACAAATCCTCTCACGTGATACAGCCAAACACATGGAACAACTGCCTGAGCAGTCCTGGGAACGCCACACAGCTTGGGTGGATATGCAGTGAAGGAGCTTTACTTCAGGGGGCTGGCGGGTAGCAACGACTTTGAAAAATGACAAGCAGCAATCGAGCTAAAAAAGAGGCTCAGATTGACTGGCTGGCCAAAACACTAAATCTTCTATCTCCACCCAAACAAACAAAAACAGGGACATGGGTATGGGATAAAAGCGACTTTCACACTGCACTGTGTAAGTCACACAGCCCCTCTCTCAGCAGCAGTGTTGAAAGTAGCACGTGTGATGGATTAGGAAAAGCTGATTGGAGAAACAGCGAAAGTGATGTCAGTGGAGCCACAGGCACGTCCTCTCGCCAGCTCAGTTTGGGAACTAATTCCCTAATACATTCATTAGATGGACACAGCAGCTAGATTCTGCCCCTGTGCTTAACCACTCCCATTCCTGTCATGAACGAGGCACACTCATTTGCAGACCAATCTACAGCCACTGTTCATGTCCATGCTGGTATGTTCCTCGGAACCACTTAACCGCTTCCTCTGGAGTTAGTACCAGTTACCGGTCTGCCTAACATCAGGTGGTAGGAGTGATTTTACCACATAGCTCTTCTGTTTGGCTTTACAGAATGAAATAAAAATGGCTTTTTGACACATTGTGAGGTAAAATGCCTCCTTTCTGGTTGTCCACTCCATTCAGGTATTTCCTCGGCATATTTTCCAGAACAGGAGTTTGATGATGTTTTCCTGTTAATAAAATGCCACCAGTCTCTGTGATGTGACACAGAGGAAGGGCCTGACAGCTGAATATTTTTTCTCATGTACCAACAACAGCCACAATTCTTGAGTTTATAATGCTCAAGAGTGAAACTCCCTGTGCAAATTGGTTTTGAAACCTCAGAGAGGTTTAAATAAATGCCCCTAAGTGTCAACGTTAAGGGGTGTTTTAAGAATAACCAAGGTTTTCTGCATGAGGGAAAAATGATCCTGGAAAGAAGATTCCCACTTTATCCAGGATGATTAATGATCACTCCCAGGTTCTCCACGTGCACATGACAAAATCAAGCAGCGTGAAGCTGCTAGGTTGGAACCAAGCAGAAAGGCCAGTACGTTTCAGCGTGAAGTCCCCCAAGGTTTTAGGGTTCTCCAGAGAGTATGAGTTAGGCTCTGTGCTCCTTGGAAAAGGAGGAATGGTAGTCACAGGAAACTTTAACCTCGGCAACACACTGAGTGAGCAAATGAGCAGAACTTCACTAGTTACTTCTGCAGTACAAGGGAGTAAAACTAGGGAAGGGAGTTCCTGAAAACACAGGAGAATAGGAGGTACAGAAAGCTTCAAGGCTTTTTGCCCTACACTAGTAGCTCCATCCCTGCTGACTCTTGCTAAGCACTGTACTGATTACCAAAGAGTGGGAACTGTGGGGTTCCAGCTCAGTAAGTCATGGAAGGAGGCTCCTAGGAGTAGCCTGTGCGAGTCCTCCTGTCTCTGAGTGAGCTGCATGTGCATCTGTGGAATCGATGTCACCACTTCCGAACTTGCCGTTGGTTGCTCAGCTGCAGTTGGGCCGGACAGATGGACAGTACGAATGTTTCTGGTCACTAGAGGGAGCCCCTTTCCCACGGTAATACACTAACAGCCAGATGCAAACACTGGATAGGAAAAAATTGGATGATCTTTGCACAAACTGCCAGTCACACTGCCTGGTTCACACGGTCCACCAGCGCTGGGGTTCACTCACAGGTCCAAGGACAGTGTTTAAGTTCACTGACTTTGAAAAGAGGCTTTAGGAAGGTAAAAGCTGTGGGGGCTTTTCGCTCATGCCTTTCCTGCTCAGTTTAGTTTGGTTCAGCGGTGGGCAATGGACCATGGCTGGCCGTCCTTACCTGTCACAGGTTAGTCTTCTGTGTGCTGTGCCCAGGTCCCACAGGGGACAGCATAAAATGACAAAACATAAAGAAATGGGCCAGTTATTTATTGCTAAACAAATAAAACTACATCTTCCTAACTCTTGTTTTCTGTAGCTCATGCTTTGGGGTCAGACTTCTCCCTTCCCTTGTACAAAACCCCTTCCATCTCCTCTCCATCTCCACTGCAGCAGGATGACAAAGCAGCGACGGGGGAATAGCTGCTCCTCTGCAGTCAGTAACGAAACACACTGGTGGTTTCTGTTGCAGCACGTGGGACAAGAAGCAAAAAATGACTCAAGTTAAATTCAGCCAGACTGTCAGCTGCTGTATGCTTTAACAGGGCATAGTTTCTTTGCCCAGTAAGACGATTTTGTGACCTCCAAACATGGAATTACAATGAGTGGTGAAAGAAGGAACTTCCACAGTTATTTCTCACCCTGCAGCCCCAGGCTTGGCTCCAGCTGTTCCAAGGTGAGGTCTGAGGTCAGAGTCCTCCTGTTTTCACCACGCGGGGTTTAGCCCACACCATGTGCACTCTGTCTTCACTGAGACGCTTCAACAATCACTGCATTTTATCCCCAGCTCTCACTGCTGTACTTCAATTTTCAGGGCAGCAAAGCCCAAGCTTATACAGGTCGGTATAGGGTGAACAACTTGATCTAATTCCTTAGAGCCTTGTTACACAAAATCAGGCAGCAGGGAAAACCACTCAGCATGGAACAGGAAGACTGGAGACCACACAAAATGCGTTGTTCGGATGCTGTAACCAGCATGAGTAACTGGAAGATGCAATGCCTATACCCTCCCCTTCAGTTAGTTCATCAGTAAAAATGTGACACTCAACATGTTCTCTGCATCCACAGAGAAGCAGATCATGTACTCAGGTTCCAGCTCACCAAGGAAATCCCGAGGAGAGGCTGAGTTACTGCCGACCCCCTACACCTTAGAGGTGATAGACACTATGATGCACCTACTGCGATGCAGCCACTACGACTGCAGGCGATCTCGAGTTACGGATCTCACAGTGTTCGCTTTTACCTTCTTTCTAAAGCAGATCAGCGGACCATCTCTGCCTGTCTCGTGTGACGTGGTGGTACATTGCTGGGGAACCTGCTAACTCAGGTTTGGTCTGCACCGTAACTTCCAGAAGTGCAGCAAGCAAGACTCAGCCTAGTGCTCGCCCCTCTATGCTTAGATCAGAGAACCACCTCTGTCCCCCTAATCCTGCCGACAGTCCACACGTGTCCTTCAGGGATCTGTGGGGTTAAGCCGTTTTCTCTCAGTTCTGCTGCTGCTGAGCTGGCTGGAGTGGGTTGGCAGGGCTGCCAGGGCAGGATTTGGCTGAAGGCATGGTTTCCTTTGTTCCATTGTGGCATTCACACTGCTCACCCCACAGCAAGAGCAAAACAAAACCAAATTGTGAAATCAAATCTTAAAAACTCCTCTCTGCCAAATCCGAGATGCCTGGACTGTGCAAGTTCTGAAGGCAGTTTGGGGGAGTTTGGCAATATAAAAAAGTACTTGTATTAAATACACTTCCCTTTGTTTCTAGAGAACAATGCCAATAAAGATCTCTCTTCCTACGCCATCCCCAAAGGCTGGGACAAGGGAAAGCAGCTTCTCATCACCTCAGTGACTCAGCAGGAGATCAGAGATGCCAGATGTCTGTCTCAAATGAAGGTGTCCCAGAGATGTCTGTGAGACCTCTTATGTCTCTCAGTTCCTAAAGCGAAGTACAACTGCCACAACTTCAGGATGGACACCCTCCTCTTGGGAACCCAGAACAGGGGGTGTTTTGTGGCAAAATGAAGTATAAACAAGAACTGAAGTAAGCCTGGGTGGTACCAGAAATCTGTTGAAAATCAACATTTTCCATGCAGTTCTTGTTTGTTTCTCCTGGTGTGTTTTCACTCTTCCGGATAAGCAGACGTGAAAGGTAATTTTCGGGCCCTTTTTTTCATCCACATGCTGATCTTTGTCTGATGGGAGTCTCTTCTACCTTTTGGCACAATATCCACTGTTCACTAGTATGGCTTTTTCTCATCTTTTTAGAGAAGCTTCACATGCTACAGCAGGAACCCTAAGCGTGAGCTGAACCCCTTGTGAGAATGGGAAGAATGGAGAATGATACCTTTTAAGCCTGGATTGCGTATTTCCAGATCTTAAGCCTCTCAGGCATCTCAGAGCTTCCTCTAGCTGCCTTTGCGCTCTTCTGAGTCCCAAAGAGGAAGAAACACACCACTCTGGACATCCTCGCTCTCACCTCCTGCTATGGTACTATAAAGAAACCTCTCTGAAGGTGGGATTAACATATGGGACACAGAAAATGCTTGGATCTAGGCTGCAACTGGGGTCACAGTTCTCACCCTTAGAAGCTTAAATTTTGGGGGGTTGGTGAGTTATTGATGGCAGCAGATAATAAGAGTTAAAGCATAAATTCATAAGGAAATGGTACGTGGAAGCAGAAGGTTTTTGGTTTGGATGCTCTCAGGCTTTCGGTCAGAGATGAAGTCTGGTCTGACAGGCTTAATCTACTGCCATGATCTCTGTCACAACGTTTGCAACAACTGTCTGCCTCTTGTCACCTTTGCCTCACCACAAGAGGACACGCTGTCACATGCACATTCTTCCTAACTAACACAGCAGCTCGAAACTGCAGAGCTTAGAAGACACAACTGCCACATGTAAGTTAAAGGCAGGCCAAGTCTCTCACCTCTCAGCACCACCCTGAAGAGAGCAGAGCTTTTCCTGCCTCCTCTGAGATGACACAGGTAATCACTGATAATCCTGCTTGGGTCCTCCTGGTCATTCCCAATCAGCAGCTGCCAGTCACATCACGCCCAAGTCTGCGAGCAGGCCAGTGTCTTTGTCCCTGAGGACATTCTCACGCAGTTTTACATGGGAAAATATGAATTTCGTACTTTTTCATAGGGGAAGAACTCTGGATATTGTTACACCTTATCAGCCATGCGGGTAAAGCGTTTGTGTGAGGCCTTACGCTCCCCAGCACACAGCAGCTCCTCACTCCGCAGAAGGAACCGCTGTCAGACAGGACTCTGCAGGAGCAGCAACGCAGAGACAACAGCCTTAAAAAGGAGGAGGAAACTCTTCTTTTTAAAATACCCGCCGACCTCCAGAGAGATGAACTACTTGCCACTGTGATTCAGTCAGCATTTCTCTTGTCTAATCTCGACTTTACGAGCTTACATAGGCTTTCTTAATGATTCACTGTTTATCATTTCTAACAAGGACTCTTACGGCCTCCCATTTAAGCCACTGTGTTACTTTCTTTACATTTTGTTTTGGAAACAAGCAATTGTTTTAATAAAACCTCGGAAATTTCTGCATGTGCTTTAACCTGGCTAAAGCACTGACAAGGACTTGAAGAGATTTAAAATGACAATAAAAGATTCAAGGACTTTGTATCTTTGATCTCAAATGATAGTCTAAGCCATCTTAGTAAATTAAGTCTAACTTAAATGCCAAATATTTGAAAAAAATTAATTGGATCAAGGTTAATATATATGAAAAACATCTCCTAGAACTTTTTTAAACTGTGTTCTATCATAAATAAATAAAATTTACACAGACTCTAACTTTACACTTCTTCCTCATCTGCAGAAACCAGCAAACACTCAGCAAAGTTATCTAAATTCTTTGTAGACCACCAGTGGTTCAGAAGCACTTTCAGGTGGTCTGTGGAGCTGTTATTGTCAAGTATTTGTCAGTCTTCAGTCAGTGTTTGCTGTAAAAAAGGCCATCTCTAAGAGCTTTCAGGAGTTCTTTGGAACACTTCAGATCCTCCTGAAGTGTCTGCTCCAAGTCCTTCTCTCTCGGGTACTTCTCACCTGGGAATGCGATTGCACGGCAATCTGTGGTTGCAGAAGCAGCACTGCACAGAACAGCATCACTACCTACAGATGGGAGCAGCTGGAGCTGAGCGCAGCACCAGGAGGACGCAGTGCTAACAAGCATAAATCCTGAAAGAAGGAATAAATAGCACAGACAGAATGTGGGGGAGAGAACGCTGCCCACCCAGAATTTCAGGCCGCAGCCAGCTTGTTTCACTCCTTCTCTTTAAGGTCATGATCCATTGCAACTTAATCCTATATTGCCACCAGAAAGGGGAAAACATAAAAACAGCAAAGTGCCACTTAATGAGACAAATATGTACCCAAACCCTCTCCGATTCTTGTCAGCACAGGAGGGACTGGAGGATCCCGGCTGCAGCAGCTTATGGTTAGAACCATCACAGCACTGTTGTGAACCTCCTCTAGAGGGGCAGTCGAGGGGGAAAGGAATCCCAGGTGAATTTCCACATGGAAATGGATTCAGACGCAAGGTGAACAGGTCCGGAGAGGGGCTGCTTCCCGCCCCCTTCTTCACCTCTCCACGTCCCATAAATAAAGCCCTGCTCATTTCTCAGGTTACAGGTACGCTCACCTCTGCTGCACACCGCAGAACGCACAGCGTGAGCCATTTCAAAGTTGCTGAACTGAATTATGTTATCGTGAAATCTAAACATAAAGCAAGGCTGGTAAGAATGACTTTTAACTGTAACCCCAGTTCAAAAGTGATACCTCTTTCACATTTGCCAGCACATCATCCACGCCAAAATCACTGCTGCCAACTGCACCAAAAAAGAAGAAAAAAAGCCTCAGCCTGTCAGAGGCGTAAGAACAAACCTCTCCTTCCCTCCAACAGTCCCAGTTACTCCTGACTGCACAAACACATCCTTGAAGTTGTCCACAACCTTCCAAAGGTGAAAGGAGATAGAGCAAGCAGAGACAAAGGGCAAGCAGGGCTGGTTACACACTACCGGAAGTGTATTTATACAGAGATCTCTAATGGCATGTAAAGGCAAAACACAAACAGAAAGGAGAATGGAGTAAGAAGGCCCAAGCCTGTGGGCGTCAGGAGGGGGGAGAAAGATGAACACCGATGAGTGACACACTGGAGAGCCTATCAGGGGAAACGGAGGAGAAAAACAGGCAGTTCCCAGAGGGATGACAAGAGAGGAGGTAAGAGGCAGCTGCAACGTGCAACTAGTGGAGGGACAAAAGCAACATTCCATCACCAAAATGTCTCGAGTGAGGTTTGTGACAGACTGCCGCTTGTTTTTTCTCACTGAGTTCTGTGGGAGCCTGTGTATAAGGACTGAATCAAAACCTCAGGACCCACTTCACTGGAGACTCGAAATGCAGAAGTAACATCCCTGAGGTCACTTCCAGAGTTCAAGAAGATCTACAGTTAACCATTACCGTTGCCAGTAGAAGTTCACACGACTGACTCACTTGAGCAGGTCTTCTCATCTTCCAGGATCCAAACTACAAAAACTGTGGTGACCGCAGCCCACCTAGAGACTGTTCCCGAGCCTGAACAGCACCATTAGCCCTGTAAGTACAACGGCTACAAATGCAGCGGGAACTGCAACGTCCCCTGAGCCCCCAGCCAGCCTGCCCAGTTCACAGCAGTTCTCCCTGCCAGCCACACCAATAGCAGGTCTTCTCATCTTCCAGGATCCAAACTACAAAAACTGTGGTGACCGCAGCCCACCTAGAGACTGTTCCCGAGCCTGAACAGCACCATTAGCCCTGTAAGTACAACGGCTACAAATGCAGCGGGAACTGCAACGTCCCCTGAGCCCCCAGCCAGCCTGCCCAGTTCACAGCAGTTCTCCCTGCCAGCCACACCAATGTCTACACTGTACCTACGGCTGTTTAAATTCGCTGGAATCACAGCAATAGCCTCAATTACAAGACTTCTAATCTTGTATTTCACAGCTCTGGAAAATCTACTCCGCCTGCCCGGTTCACAGCAGTTCCCCCTGCCAGCCACACCAAGGTCTACACTGTACCTACGGCTGTTTAAATTCGCTGGAATCACAGCAATAGCCTCAATTACAAGACTTCTAATCTTGTATTTCACAGCTCTGGAAAATCTACTTGAAAACAACAGCCCTGGTAGCACACTACAAAGAATCTCCTATTTCTAGAACTCTGTGTTTCAGGGCTGCCTGTAGCATCAGCTCATCTGAGAACATGTCCTCGGGTTCTAGTGATCTTTCCAAGAAGAGCCTGCCACCCCCTGGAACTCCACTGGCATACCACTATGTGCCAGAGGTTCAAATACGCAACCTCCATCCGCAGCACAGTAATGAAGCTCTACGGTTCTGCCCCCTCCCCATCACTGGCTCTCCAAACTTGCAGGCACAAATTCACTCCTGTCTGGAAGGCAGAGAAAGATTTCTAACCCCCACGGACAGACTGGCAAACTGCTTCTCAGAACGACCACGAGGTCAGTGAAGCAGAGCGCAAACAGAAACCATGAAGTCTGCAAGCCAGAACTGGATGCCATACTTCTGAAGCACTGTAGCGGTCCTCTAGTCATGCCCCACTGCCTTACCATGCAGGGAAGACAAGCATGAAATTGTAGGAACCTCTTTTCACCCACCCATGAACGTTTTGGCTCCACGAGGTTATTTTCCATGGAGCAGAGGTAAGAGCAGGGCTAGTCATCGGTGCTGCACTTTGAGTCATCAGTTTACAAAGACAGGAAAAATGCTGATGACAATTGTGTGTGATTTTCTGTTCTCTCATATTTTGATCAGCTTCCAATGGGACAGACATGAGCCTAGATGGCCTTAGCTGCACCCCAGACTACCCTGCAGAGAGACCGTATCTCACAGCTGGTTTGGGGGGGGATTCCAGCTCAGTACACCAAGGTCTACCCCACCTACAAATCTGCCAGCTTACTCTCCAACATGCCCTTCTGATTCCCCTTCTGTGCAGACAGTGACTTAAAAGGAAACCCTCTGGCTCACTGTTCATAGACAAGGTCAGAGTTACACCACGTACTTCTTTCTGCACCTGGCAGCTTTGCAGGAATGAGCGCCAAGGAACTAGCACAGACAGCTCCGGCAGCAGCTACCCATGCTGTGAACGTCTCTGCACCAGCGTCGGGGTAGGAGAAGGCACCTCAGGCTGCAATCCGACCTGTTTGTGTGTGGCCCAAGTGAGGCCTGACCTCGATTAAATATTCCATGCTGCTGCAAACTGCTTCTACTTCAAACAGAGATCTCTTCAAGAATGTGTACATAGGTGGGAGCTGGAGTGTAGGAGAATGTACGTGGATTGGAAAACAGGATGACTTGACTTTACTTTTCATTCCATCTCATCGCAACTTGCCAGAAATCACTGCCCCTAACAGCTGCTTCAGACCACAGACAAAGAAGAGCCGGCAATCTCAAGCCAGCCAGTGCTGACGATGTTAACTGCCAGCATTACAGGCATGACCCTCGCTGGCAGCTGCAGTGGATGCTCGAAAAGCTTGTGTGTGGAAGCAGAGGCTACTGAATTTTTCACTCAAATACTAAACGGAAGAATTTCAGTTCATTTTCATCTTATCCTGTCTGAGGAAGGTCTGAGTAAAAGCTAGAGGGCTGTGAACAGAAATCCCAAACAAACTCACAATTCAAATAAAGCCACGTTGACTGAATTGTGAGAGAAACACTCTCCAAAGCTGTTCACCGTGCAAACAGAATTCCAGTCTCTGGTGCTGTGAAATCATCCTGTCATCAACATCAGATTCTCTTTGCTGTTTTCTAGAAGGGGAAAAAAGTAAAAGTTTGGGAATAATAAATTTGCAGTGAGCTCTGCTAGTGCTTCTCTATCAACTCCCCTTTTAACTGTTTCTAATAATGGATGCATATACTCACATCTGTTAAGTCACAGAGGTAATTTGCACTCACTTAGAGCTCCATTTGAAGAGGTATAAAAATAGCTGGTAACAGGGATCTGGCCCATTCCTTGTAATGATTTTAGAAATAGAACTAGAATAACTGTTTGCATTTCACTAATAACATGAAAAGCAGGCTGAAATGTGTCTTGGAACTCTCTGTTCGGCAATCTAACAGCAATCCCTTTTGCCGTTAGAGATACGAGCATGGTTCACTCCCTCTCAGTCTCTGTCCTCTCCAGCTGACCCTTTCCCAAGAATGCGATAATTTTGGAAGACAGCAAAACCTCCCGAGATTGTTCCACGACATCTCAAGACTCAAGTGCATTGAACTGTCCACGTCAACTACTTTCTGGATGACAGAAGCTGCACCCCTGCTATCGTGATTTCCCATGGCTGCCAGGGTACGCTCAGAATGTTTTCTCCTCTGGTGAATCTTGCTGTACACTGGCCCCTAAACACAGCGTGTGACAGATGCAGTAATGCAGCAGTCGCAGGACGGGACCTGCACAAGTAGGTCACCTGTCCACGTCCACCCCAACTGGGTTACTGGATCACAGAAACAGTCCTGACGCCTTTCATGTCTGTACTGCTTCCAAACTGTGGCCCAGGTTGATTTCTGGAATCATCTAGTCTCCGTTCTGGGGAAAGGTACTTCCTCTACAGGACCGTTACTCTGTTGAGCCTCTGCTAGCAGGTTTACTTCCATCATAGACCGGTGGATATTTTGCCTCTAATTGTACACATGTGAAATCTGGTGCTATAGACTTCATTTATCAGCAGAGCTCCAGCCTGCGCTGAGATCTGTAGCACCTTCCCAAGGAAACAGCTACCATCGACTTTCAGCATTTCAGTTCTTTGAAAACTTCCAGCTAAACCGAATTTTTCACGCAGTGTTCCAGCTCCAGCACATCTCAGCCCACTGCATTTCCCATATTTAATAGTAAGATTTCTTCCCTGTTTAATACTTTTTGTGCGAATGTATGCACAGAATTTTTCCAGATATTGAACGTTTAATCATAGAACTAGAGAAAGTTGTACATCTTTGAGGTGCTCTATGGTAGCTTTTCAGTATTTGCATCTATATTAACTTAAAAGATTTTTCTGGAAAAGGGCAGAAAGAATTTGTGTTAAGTTAAAACCCACACCAAACATTAATTTTTCATTTTTCCCTTTTTCTCAAAGATTTTGCAGGATGCTATGCAGACAGAGAAATATCTTCCCAAAACTGAACCAGCAACATCTGTTTATGACTACCAGCGAAAGCATCATGACATTCTGCGTGTAAATGCTTGCTGTAATTATGATACAAATGCTGCAAAAACGCACATTTTCATTAAAATCTTGTGAATGAACAAGTTCAAACTTTTCATAAAGCAATACCATGGGGTCAACAGATCTTCTCTCCAAGGATCTCCTTTTGCTGTACCCTGGAAGAACTAGATATACTAGAGTATTCTGGCAGTGGGAAAGCTGCTCCCTCTGTAAACTTCTCTCCAAAACGCCCTGACAGCAGATTGCGGAAGGTAAGGAGGCAAGATGCCCGAGATTGTTGGAATAGATTCCAGTGAGCAGGAGAGTGAAAGGGTTTGAGGGCAAACCACTTGGATCATCCCTCTCTGCAGTTAGAGCTGTCACATCTACAATTTACATTTCTTTCAGCTTGATTTGATTCTTGTGTGACCAAATTGATAGAATTCAACAGCCAGTGCCATAACTGTACCACAGCTTCCCTAAAACTCTCAAGAAACAACTGGCTCCAATTCTCTTAAAAGAAACCGCATGAAATTAAAACTTCCCACAAGTCTTAGTTATTGTTTTCAGGAGGAGCGCAACACCTCACTAAGCAAATGCGCGTACTGCGTCCACACAAGCTGAGTTACAGCACCGTCCTTTTACTCACATCTTTTACCAGGCCCTGAAACTCCCTTCTTTGCTCTCTCTCCTCGTCGAACTCTTCCTTCAGACAGGCTGTATCTTTTGACGTCCCTCTGAAAGCAGTCTTCTCTTCAGGGCACATCTGTAAAACAGTTAGAAATACATGTGAAAATGGTCATTACTGTACTTTAGTGACAGGTCATTCGCTCCTCTCTGCCAAACTATCTGTATGTCAAGAGTGCCATCAACGGATCCTCCAAGAACAGGAAGTCGGCAAAGAAAACCCATCAGGAAAAAGGAATGCCAGCGTTGTTTGCACATAGGTTGCTGTTTGTTTAGAAAACAGAAGTGCAGCCTGGCCAATACATAACATAGAGCTTAAAAAGATGACACTGCAAGTGTTAGGCCTCACAGGAATCCCACACTAAATAAGGTAAGACTTCAAATAAAAGATTTAAGCAACATCTGTGCTGCTGAAGATTGCAGACGGTGGTTAGCTGCAGCTCTGGGCGAACTGGTCTGGCAGTGAGATCACAGCCAGGAACCCTGAGCTCACTGCGCTGTGGGCTGAGTCTGCTGTGCTTGGCAGGGCCAGCAACACTCTGACTGAGGAGCACTCCCAAGTGGTACTTTCAACCTCAAGACTATTGCTGGCATGCACTCACAAGGAACACGTTCACCTTCACTCTCCTGTGAGCACATCTCTGAGTTTAAAAAGTGCAGAGGATTGGTTTAGTGGTTCTGTCACAGTCTCACTTCAGAAAAATGGGTTCCTGTTGGCAGAGAGGCCACCCAACTCCCAGTCCAATTGTGTCACCAATACCTAACCTAGCCCACATTTCACCAAGTCCCAGCACAGGTACCCCTGTATCATACGCGGATGCCCAAGACATGGGAAAACAAGAGAACTCTTCCCTCGGCACTCCCCATCAAGAGCTTCTGCCCCAGGGACCCACGGATTTACTCTGGGCAGCTGCCACATCCTGGGAGAAGATGGAACTTCCTGCTGGGAAGAGCTGCTAGCTCAGCTGGCTCCTGGGGTGGGCAGCGTTTGAACCTCCCCACAGGAGGGAAGTCATGTCCTTTCTTTCCAGTGAAGAGGTCTTTATTACTGCTAAGGGAAGGGCTGCAGGGGCTTGGCCAGGACGCCCGTGCAGAGTGCTCCATCCCGGGCACCTCTGGCACAGCCCACTGGGGCTACCACGCACCAGCCAGTCACCTCCCCTGAGGAAACAGGCAGTGCTGTGACCATCTTCAAGGAGCCTGATGTTACCTGAGGTCAAATTCACGGCAGAAGGCACAGGTTTCTCCTTAATCTTAGGCGTATTTTTGTGAATAAATCATCCCCATGTGCTTCCTTCAGGTTCAGGCTGTCAGTCACAACACAATAGCAGTGCGTCAAGTTAATCACCACCTTTCTTATCAACTGCTGCTTTGGGGGCTTCCACAAGCACCATCCCTTTTCCTGTTGTTCCGTTCTCACCCCTCCTTGCATTTCTGTCTTCACTCCTTCACATCTGACATTACATCCTGATATTTCAGAGACTTAGTCAAGAATCAAGCCTTCATGGAAAAAAATAAAATAAAAGCTTTCCTTCCAGTCCAAAACTACCCAACAGACAGAGGTGTGCATCTCTGTCTCCTTGCCCTAAAACTACAAGCAAATCGACATGTTAGCGGGCCCCGCTAAGAGTAAAATAACAGGAATGAAACTTAATTTTAGCTCGATGAAATTAAGAATTTCAATTATGACAAGTATAGGGGACAGTATTGCCTTATGTGACCACTCCTACAATATTTGATCTACAAAAATAAAAATTATTTAATCAAAATCCATTCTCCATAATAATAAATACATGAGATAGATAACTAAGACAAGTCAAACCAATTTGTTCTCTTAAAATATTCCACTGCAGTGATATAAACTAGTGGAAATAAGGTCTTTCAGTGCAGCATACAAAAGATACTATTACAATTTTTATTTTTTCTTTGTTCAGAGGTACATCGAACCCATCAGCTTCATCAGCCACATTTCAATAAGATGGGACTTGGAGGCATCATGCAAATCAAAATTAATTTTCTTGGCAATGTCAGAGGAGCAAATGTCCTATCTGGACTCCTATAAACACGTGATAACTATTTATACACCATTTATTGTCATGCAACTGCCAAGGGGTCACTCTGCAGACTCAAGCCCCGTGCTGCCTGCTGTGCACCATCCCAGCGTACAGAGAACATCTGGTTTTGCGACTGCACTCTGCAGAGATCGTATCTCTGCCTTTCCGAGAAAGATCCCTTTTCAGAGGTGGGGGGAACCTCCCAAAACAGGCTGCCAGGGAACAATTTCAACTCGAAGGATTCCCTCCTACGTTTAGCAAACAAACAACCCAAAAAGAGAACCTGCCCAGATTGAACTTCACTCTCTGCTTGTGCTGGTAGAGATACAACACCCGAGATGGCATCTGGGGAAAACCTAAACCGCTATCAAAGTGAAAAATCCCATTTCTTACTGTCCTGAATGTCTGTTCAGTTTTGATAGAGATCAGTATTTTTTAACAGGAACTTAAGGTTGAGCTCAAGAACAGAAAAGATTTATGAAGCTTTATGAAATGATCAAGTGTGAGCAAACCACTGAGTTTCTTACAAAGTCTGAAAGTAAGTCGGTGGAATACAACCTCAAGTCCTACTGTGGGCACTCCAGAAAGTCTGAGCTATTATTTCACAGAATGCAGAAAGTCAGACGCTACTCGGCTTCCCAGGATTTAAATGCATTAGCAGAATTTTCTGAGAGGGCTTTTATGGATCCCTCTATTGCAATTAGCTATTGCCATTAGTCTGTCATTTCTAGAGGAGCCAAACGCATCCAGTTAAAATGAAAACAACAGAGAGTGGAAGTGAAAAACATTATTAAATTACTCCCATTTTTAGTAAATGCGTGTGGTAAGAACCTTCAATATTCAACTCTTACTGGAGTTGTGGAGAAAATGCCAAACAGGGCCCAGCTTTAGTGCAAGTGAAGTGAAGAACAGGTACAGACATCCAGGAGGACAGACGTGTGCGGCAGAGGGAAGCTGCAAACCTGTCATTTCACGCCAGTGAAGGGGAGTATTTCCCTCAGAAGGCTCAAGTTCTCTATTTAGAATTCAGACAAAGTAAAAACAAGCATAATGTGATGCCTC
>NW_010388480.1:20252-22168 GCF_000710305.1 Buceros rhinoceros silvestris | reverse complement strand
GTGGCATCAACAACGACCCAGAGCGGCTGGGTACATCGTCCACCAGTTCACACTCTTATTTCACTCCTTCACACCCCAAGCAGTCGCGGGTCAGTATTTCTTTGTCCCTGCAGGGAAGAACGAAAGCCGAAGTGCAGCCAATTGCTGCTCAAGTCCCAAGAGCCCGCAGCGCCCTCCTAAGGCCTTACACAGCTGCTGACAGAGGCAGCAAACCCCCAGCGTGTCACCCAGAACATCTCCCACTCCCTCTGAAGCTGAACTCCTCGACCCTTCTTCCTGTACAGTGTGCACAGAAAACTAGCCAAGAGAAAAAACTATGGAAAATACTATTATCAGACAGCTGTGCTCCTCTGCGATGGTTTTGCAGCGTGGGATGATGCAGCTAACCCACTGCCCACCACTTCTGCCCTCTGAAAATGGCCAAGAACTGTGAGCTGCAAAAATTTCCAGACAAATATTTTTCTTTCCTTTCTAGGTGCAAGGTTTTTTTAGTAAAATTACCCTTAAAGCCCACAGTAAAACTGTTGCTGTTTGCCAAATTTCAAATATGCATGAAGAAAATTCTTAAATGTCCAGTTCAGCAAGTGCATACATTCCCTTTACGTCCTTGGTATAAAAATAATTCTGCTTTACCGGTATATGAAACATTTATTTAAGCATTTTAAAATAGACTCTGGCAGTATCAAAATTACGGTCTTTGCCTCACTTTATTTTTGGGAGTTCGTAAGAGCTTTCCCTCTGCATCCCAAGTGAGCTGAAGTCCAGCTCCTTCACAAGCTGAGGTCTCTCACTCGTGTAGCTACCAGAGGATCAGGAACACAACTGACACTTCATCCCACCGCCCTTACCAAAGGGCTGGTTCAAAGTCCCCTGAAACTCTAGCAGAGTTCAGCTCAGATGCCAAAAAATCCCCACAAACCAACCGCTCACCCACCCACCTGCCCACCAAGAGAAGAATCAACCGTGCCCAGGAGACACAAACCCTTCCTGCGCTGAGCAGTCCCCGTGCGGGTGGCAGGACCTGCTCCAAACCTGCCCTCCCCCGTGGCACACAGTGTGGCACACAGTGCATTATGCGACAGAAGAATTAAAGATTCAGAGGTTCCTTTCCAGCCTGGCAGTGTCTCTTGATTCATTCAGCAGCCATGAGCTCCCGGGATTCTCTGAGAGAAGGAAATGGGTTAAACCGATGAGGTATTTTTAATGTGTGCTGACAAAGGTCCAGAACGAATGTACAGCTACATTAGTCAAACTGGGGACTATGTCTTCCTCTTCTATTATTTAAAGCTCCTGTTTTTTAAACACTATATTATGTACAATGACAAAGTACATCAAACACTAATTTGCTGGGAAAACATTTCTGCATTTTCTGCAAAATCTCACTGCAGAAGCCATGGGAAATGTGATTGTTTCATTTTCACACTTCCTTTACACTTTGTCTGTACACAATCTTTTTCCTTTTCTTCCCCTGCTTTCACTGCAGGGTGCAAGGAAAGAGAAAAGGAAAACCAACTTTTTATCCTCTTGATCACTGAAAGCATTAGAGGGGGACCCTGACCGAGGATCCAGCCAAAGACATCCAAGTGACTGCCTCTTCCTACCTCTTTCTACCCAGCTACAAATCAGGAGATGTCTCAGAGGAGCTGTGCAGCCAATGAGCATTCCTGGGAACCTGGCACTCTGCTGCGGCATGTCCCGAGACCCTGACCACGTCCGTTGTGTCAGACACCAACACAAGATTTCTGCAGCCGTGCCACACATGCGGCCCTCCCAGACGACGCTGTCCTGCCCAGACCGTTAAAGGATGAGCTTCCAGTCAGTCACTGAGCAACTGAAAACCAGTTTCCTCCTTGTATTTCTCCAGCTGTTACAGAAAGCAATGTTGGTTTTGCTGCCTCCTGCTAATAAAAAAGACA
>NW_010388480.1:19306-20130 GCF_000710305.1 Buceros rhinoceros silvestris | reverse complement strand
CTTCCCCGTTCTCATCTGCATTTGCCTTATGTCAGAGTTAATGGTATTCTGACATTCCTTGCCGAGCTGAGCCCTTTCAGTCTCACCAAGGGCAGTGCAGCTCCACAGACCAACAGCGATGAGGTAAGCAGGGCTACAGCACCGTGACAAGTCACTCCAAGGCAAGCTGGGCTGTCGTTGTCTTAGTTTATGTTATAACCTTTTAGATTACGCTAAACTCAACTGGACTAATTTAGCCATGTTGCAGTAACTTCTCATTTAAATCTTCATCGGCCAGTTCTGCATTTATTTTTAACTACAGATCACTGAGGCAGCAAACTGTGAATCCTATCCAGAGTGTCAGAATAGAGGGAGGCCTGTTCCCAGGGCCCTTCATCTCCCCAGGGAACCATTAGGGTGGCTTTGCTCCTGGAGCACCGCTGCCTACCAACTGAATCACAGGAGTGCAGATCACAGCCTCTCCCGTAAAGCAGCAAGGCTTTTGTTAGACACACTGAAACCATCGTGAAAAGCAGTTTGGACAGAGGATTCATTTACATCGAAGACAAAATCAGTGGCAGCAGTTTCAATCCCCGTGTTTTCAGTCCCCACAGCGACAAGCAGCGAAGCACAGCCTAGAAGAAAACCTCAGATTGTGATCTTCTTGGTGAAGAGCTGCCTATCCTCACTGCAGAGTACGAGGTCACGTGGATGCTGTATCTGGTACAGGAGGATAAAGTAAAGCCTTACCAGCCTCACTGAGGAACTCAGGTATTTTCCTAAGGTCAAAGATGTTTAAAGGATCACGCAGTGTCTTCAGGCATCTAATGAACCCCCAAGAAAGA
>NW_010388480.1:10103-19203 GCF_000710305.1 Buceros rhinoceros silvestris | reverse complement strand
AGAGTGTGAAAGAGCAAGGGCAAAGCTTTTTCCACACAGCGCAGCCCTTCCTCGGTCCACTTCACAATTTTCCGTTAAAAAGCAGCATTCCTAGACATGGAGCTAGGCCCTGCCTGCTGCAGCCAGCACCTGAAGTGCTGGATTCCCACTACAAATAATACATCGGGAATTCATTCTGTATCACTTTTCCCTGTTCCACACCACTTCACTGCTTCTCTCAGGAGAAACCTGGCAGCAAGGGAAGGAGTCTGACATTGCTAAGCTTGTTTTACCCTAAAGTGTGGCTCATCTACATGTATTAAAACACAAAGATACAGATTTAATCCTGATGGGAAGGTCAGTTCTTCTACGCAAAAATTTCCTGGTGGAAGAACACCAGACATCAGTCTTGTCTTACCAACAGCCTGAACAAAACCAGGTTTTACTGTTACCGCTTTAGGGAAAATTCTTCTCCCTTTCCAAGGGTCTATATCATTTCACACATACAGGAAAAAAACCCAAACGTTTTTCAAATGGGATTCAGCCACAGCTGCTCTATCATAAATCTAGAAAATTAAAATGTGTGGTGAGACAGTTTGGCTAAACAACATCTTCATTTCCTCCACATGAACCAGCCTGTATAAACACCGACAGCAGCAGGGCTGGGGACTCTTGCAGAGTACACAAAAGGGTAGAAAGAGACACCGAGGGCAGGAGAAATGCAGCACTAAAGGAGCCTACGGTAAGGCTGCGGGAGTACCCAGAGGAGCCAGTTAACGGACAAACAAACCCTCTGGAGCCAGAGAGCACTGGAGGAGGGAGGGAGGGAGGACATTCCCCTCAGCAAGATCAAGTGAGATCACCGGTTGACGGTAACGTGAAAAACCCACTGGGGCCTCTGAAGATAACAATGCAAGTGGGGAGACAGAGAGGTGCATAATCTGGCACAACTGGATAAATCTGAGGGAGGAATTCTGATTTTACAACCCAAGAAAAAGGTTACAGTGCTTACCTTGCCATCTTCCCAAATCAATTCCTACACTATTCACACACAATTCTCTCAAACGGCCATTCTTGAATGCTGATGGAATTCTGCCATTTCTGACCATCACTCTTTCTCTAAGATCGATACAGGTGCCATGCCAGCCAGCGGTGGGTGCCAGTAATCAAGGTAACCAGATTCAGGCACCGAATAAGCCTAAAAATGATGACAAGGCCTAAGAAACCAACATGATGAGCTTCCCCATCTGCCAGCAACAGGGGTCCCCATGCAGAAGGTGCCACGTGCTGCTCTAAGAAATGCCAGTCAGGAAGGCACCACTCTTCCTACCTACATGAGATGCAAAGACAGTCCACGAAGAGAATCCTTCAGCTTCATATCCAATGACACACAACTACTCCAAACTGATGAGTGCACCTTGAAAAATCAGACCCAAATTCCATATTAAGAGTTGTTCAATAATCAGCCCAAACTGAATCTCTTCTCTCTGCCATTTTGTCACACAGAAGCATTGTTTCCTGAAGAACAGCATTATCCCGACACACAGCCCCCGTGTGGGGCTGCGCTGGCACCAAAGGTATGCCATTGCCCCACAAAGCACAGCTCAACAGAGCTGGAAGGGAGGAGCCCTTTTCTCTGCAGAACCTCACGTATGACAGCAACAGTTGTCTTTGTATCTCCTCACTGAACAGCAAGACTGAGACTACTCACAGCGACCTGATTGGGAAGGCTCTGGGACTCAGAGCTTTACGGCCCCAGTGACACTCTGAAGGGACAGTTTCTTGGAGCCTTGGAAGAGTCGGTTTTATTTTAGTAACGTGCATGAAATTCTTTCCTGTCAGATGAAACACATTGATTATATCAGCTTCTGCAGGTGTAATTTTAGGATTGATCCTGTCCTTGATTTTATATCTGGCATTTATATTCAAGTACTGCCATAACTGGAAGCTTAGAAGCCAGTTGTGCATGTTTTCCTTCTCTACAACGCCTCCAAGCTTGGGAACTGAATGTGTCTCTCCAAGGGTGCCTGCTGAAATATAATCCACATGCCGTCACCATTTTATAGGCCTCTAACTTCCTCTAGTAATTTCATAAAATTGCCTGCCAAGTTCAACTTCCAGGATACAACTAGGAAGGCAACGCACACTTCAATGACACACTCTGCTTTTCATGATGCAGTGCTCAGACCACACTCTCCTGCTGGCAAGGCACAACAGTGGAGCACCTGCATTAAATTATGAATTCCGTGGCCCACACATGAGGCACCTTTGTCTGCCAGTGCTGAAAAGCACCGCTCCACTGTGAACAGCGAGGAAGCTGAAATAAGAACACGCTCTACAGTCAGTTTGACCGTGCCAGTATTGCTCAAGGACTTAACGTTATCAGGAAAAATAAGGTATGTGGGTTTACACTAACCATGTGCTTCTCCAAACTCCTGCTAATCAGCAGCCAAGCCCGACCAGAGTCACTTCCACACTGGTCAAGGCAGCAGGGAAAGGCCGAAGTGTGGACACCATTCCTCTGACGGGCAGGTAGAAAGAAATCAGAACGTGCTGAAACCTGTTACCAAGAACGCCATGGTTTAGCTTCGCTAAGCGCATTGGATGACAGGAACCAGAACAGCAGTAACGATACTAAACAAAGTTGAGAGCAAAGAGAAATGGCCTAGCTTCAATCATACAGTTACCGAGCAGGACACTCCCAGAGGGGACGGGCCCCCAGCCCAGAGAGATCTCGGTCTCTTTGCCTTCCCTCTTCTCCCAGGTAACTCTCCTTGAGTTCTTTTTTCTCACGTAGCTCTCAGATTCCTCCTAGGTGCTTGACAGACACCACTCGATCTGCAGGACCACCTAAAACCCGCCAGGATCTGTCCTTCCACTCCCTGTAGGAATCTGTGCCTAACCCAGGCCAAAACAGCCCATCAACTGTTATGCTCCCACTTCTACATTTGCAAAACTGAACACTCTATGATATCTGCTTTTCCGGCCATACTTTGAGATACGAGCTAGGACAGACTATGCCTGTATTTTAAGGAAAGCCAGGAAACCACGAACACCTGCGCTAGTTAGGAGCCTGACTGCCCTCCTGACAGCAGAGGGAAAATCCCTGGCACCACTCTGCACATTAGAAATGTTTGGTTACTCCCGCAGATAAAATCGCTTTCTTACAGGAACAGCATCACCGTGCATCTCACCTGCTCCTGCTGAGGTTTTCTCTCCCTGTTTTTTCCTTAGAAGAGGTCCAAGATGATGTGGTGAGGTTTGCTGGCAGCTTGAGATCAGCCTGGCTATCGATGTGTGATGGACTTGGGGAACCAAGTCTCTGTTGTACCTTCGGGCTTCATCACAGTCCCAGAGCAGAAACCAGGCCTAATTCCTGACTTTCCCACTGTCTCTAATACTACCCCATGGCAAACAGGAGCTGTAGGGAGTCCAACAGAGCTGCAGACATTCCTAAGAAAGGCTGTTCTAAGACAAAACAAAATAAAATACTCCCTCCTTTGAAAACAGAAGCACAAGGCCCCAAGCAAAAACATGCTCTCCATTAACTTGATTTGTGCTTGGAAATGTGGTGAGCACATGAAAATTCAGCTTATTTTTGTGCAGCCTTGGGCTTCTGACTTTATGGAAATCCACCCCACTACATTAAAGTCTATTTTTCCCACCATTAACTAAATTGCACAAATTGAACAAACATGACTGTCTCATACTTGCTGAAAAGATTTATTACCTATTTTTTAAAAAAAAAACACTAGCACTGTGGTGTTCATGTCCATTTTACTAATGTAGCTGTTGTTTCCTCAGAAAAAAGGGAGAAAGGCAACAGAAGAATCTCTTATGTTGAGGTACAAATTAATCACCAAGTCACCAAGCAGAAGGTAGTAATCCCAACAGGTTCTACTTCTCGGCCTGAAATGGGCATGACTAGTGATCCATATTCAGTGAGGAAACACCGTTGCTGGGCTGAACTCAGCTCAAAAGAGCGATTAGTTGATTGGTTCTTTAAATGAACACAGTCAACTTCCTGAGGGAACAAGATTGCTAATGATGAGAACCAAAACTCCTTTTGAATGAGAAGAGACAGCAGTATGAACCATGATCTGAATGCTTCAAAAATCTGACTGGCTGCAGGATTTTGTCTGTCTCAGCCCTCCTTTTGAAAAGAGCAGCTGTTTGTGACAGAACCAAGATGCCCACAGAGGAAGGCTGGGAAGTCTTAAGGACTTGGCCCACCCCAGAACCAGGGCTGGACACCACTGCTCTAGGCAGTAACTGTGTGGGCCACTGTGTTGATGAAGCAGCCTGACAGCGATCCAGAAACGAAAAGGACATACTGCGCTGCCTTCAGGGTTTGACCATCAGGAGCCCTGATAAAGACTTCGCTTTCAAACATTAGAAGCACAAACCCGCCGTAGTGAGCTTCTGTTTCAATGCAAACCCGATGAAGACGCTGGCAGTGGGAGATGCTTTACAAGGAACCTCTCAGAAGTGTACGACTCGGCGTGTCTGCAGCACTGTTCCCGCTAGCGAGCAGGGCAGACAATCGTAACACATGCTGTATAAACTCAACACCCCCTCCCTCGTTAGCGCAGCATCGAGCCCTCTTGCTGTCTCGAGCTCTGCATTCAGCAGGCGCTTCCGAAGCAGAGCTGCCCTTTTGTGGCTGCACATGTTCTGACGCACCTTGAAAGAGGGCAAAGCACTTGCTTCCCTCCTGCGAACGACCGCCCCGGTTAGCAACGCTTCCCCAGCAGCTGCAGCTGCTCAGGCTGGTGCACATGGAAGGAATAAGGTTTCGCTTATTGCTCAACAAAAGATGTTCTGTTGGGAACGTGTGTTTGGGGTCCGTGATACTACTGCTGCCAAACACCTGCATTTATTCAGAGACACGTGCAAAAGACTGTGATTCATATTTGTGTTGTCAGATACCAACCATAACTAGGGAACTCATGCAAATGGACAGAATGCTGCGCCAGCCTCGCGCTTCAGCATTCTTCACAGGCAGTACAGCAAGGCAGCTCAGTGTTAGGGCAACGCTGCAGCACCAAATACAGCGCAGGAAGCACTGGAGGGAATGCAGATGCTGCTCAGTTCTGCTTTCTCTTTCATATCTTTTCATGTCAGTTCTGACTTGCTTCCTTTTATCTGACTAGTGGGATTTGCCCCTTGATTCTATCTGAAGTGGTGTAGTTTATTTATTTGTTTCATGATGTAGATAACATAATACTTGAAGAAGTGAAACTTCATCTGACTCACTCCATTTAGATTGAAGCTACTTTATCAGCTGAAAAATTCACGATTTCCCAAGAGCAATGTTGTGCCCTACATCTAGAAGAGTAGCCAGGAATAATTACTAGTTTCCTTAGGATGCCAGAAGCTGTAAAGAAAAATTTCATCACCACCTTCTGAAGGTCCTGTGTACTAGACCACTTTCTTCGGTAATGGCAACAGAGATTAAGCACAGGAGTGAATCTCTATCTTAAGCTACTCCTCCCTGTAAACCGGTTGGAATAGCAGTTACACTGCAGGACACCTTGTCCTTCAGCCTTGGAAACTCCAGCGGAGCTCTTCCACGGCAGTGACACCAGACACATCTTTCCTTGGAACACCTGAGAGACAAAGCAAAGGTAGAAAAGCTGATGCAATGCACAATTCTTGCAACACACCTTAGTGCAGCCTTGGAGCAGTGGTCACTGCTGGTAGTAGCAAGGTGGCCCACATGGGTGCCCAAGTATCAGCCAGCCGTACAAAAAATGAGAGGCAGGAAGCCACAGGCAGTTAAACTGATACCACTGAGACCTGTCCAGAGCTACTCCAACTCAGCCTCTTTTCCTATGGCATGTGAAATTAGAAAACAACGTGAACAAGGACTGTCACTAGTTTAAGCTGGCCCTAGAAGAATTCTCTTACGAAGGCACTGACAGAGCCATTTCATTGCTGCCCTAAACCAAAACTGCACAAGCAACCACAGGGCTCTTAATCTAAACTTATGACTTACTATTACTGATTCCATAGAACACCTACAGGCATTGGGAGTGGCTGGATGAAGGTCACTTGTGTGGGAATGAACGCTTCAGTGAATGCATATCCACCTGGCACCAACGCAGAATTGGACCCAAAATGCATAATTAGAACTGGAGTCAGGACATGCAGCATCTGGTACAGCTTCAGCTCTGTTTTGGAAAACTGAATGACTCAGTTACATTCCCCCCTGACTTCTTTCAACTCTTGAAGTTTTTCTTTGTTTTCCTCACAGAGCTGAGCGTCCACACCCTTTCCACAGAACACAGAGGCCGATGGCCATCTCAGCTTAACCTGTCACTTTATTTAGAAGGCACGGTCCACTACCCAGGAGCTCCCAAAGATGCTTGCTCTTAACACTCCAGACACACGGCCTCTGCTGCCCAAGGTGGATCTCAGAGCTTTCCATCTGGGTACGTCAACCACTATTCCGTTGCAAGAACTGTTCGTGCAAGTTCTCAAACAATTTTATTCTCTTTTTTCTCTCTCTTTTATAGTAGTAATATCAAGTTTGACCATAAGATACTGAGAAAAGGGGATTTCCATTTACTGGAACGGTGTGCAATGTGCAGGACACTTCTCAACGAGCTGCTGTGGTATCTTCAGTACAAATGCCAAACAACTAATAAACATCACAGAACTGCAGCAGCTGGGAGCGGAAGAGTTACTCTGCAATGCCCAGAAGAACACGAGGCTCTAAAGGGGCAATGAGGACATATTCCTTACTCTAGAAAGTGCACTGGGGCGAAAAAAATCAGACAAGCAGCTAGATAAAATCTCAGAAAGCCTGAACAAATCAGAAATGCTCTTGTGTGGCTGAATGAGCACTTGGACAAAAGCCATCCCAGCAGAGATGCTCCACAGAAACCTTAGCACTGGCTTGTCCCTCAGCTTTGTGACATTTGGAGATTACACAGCCACAGGAATCTGTCCAGTGCCTCAATGCTGCCTCAGCACCATCTTCTGGGTTTTTAAAGAATTACTCCTTGCACTAAGAACAGGTTCAAATCGCTTGGCACATCCCCTGCTCTGGCACAACTCAAGTATCAGCAAAACGACTTTCTGCAATCCTAGACCCAAAGTCATCAGCTTCAGGTAGTGTAATTTATCAGACAGAACGCTGCCAAAAAATGTAACACAGCTATGTACCAAAACGAATAAAGCTCCTGTTGGAGCTCTCTGAAAGAGAATTTTACACTGGGGCTGTCTGGAGCCATAATGACCCGTACTTGTCATCTCCCGGGTAAACTGTCTGCCACGCTCCACTGAGAGGTGATCGGAAAATGACAGAAGAGGCATCAGGAGAAACTTCGGCTTTCTGTAACAGCATCAAGTATCTCTCATTTAGTTTAAGACTTCAAATTGGTTTTGAAGCCTGACATTGATTTTCCTGAAATCTTTGCATTCCACACCAGTAGTCAACAGTAGCTGCACAACTGTGGTTTCTACTCTGTGAATCCCTCAGTTTCTTAGCTCTGATGCTCAGTAATTAAGGTTTGTACATAGCTGCCACATCAAGCCATTGTGACAATGAAAAGGACCAATGCCCTGATCTCTCTTTAAGATTGACATGAAAAAGTTTCAAATCCACTTTGAAGAGCTGGTAAAAATCAGTTCAGGTTAATAATGGCCATAATATCTCACTATTTGAGGCTTGTTATTATTTACTCTCCTGTCAAGACAGTTTCTGTTAATCCTTGGAGACAGTCTGGAACTGCTATGTTTCTGAACACCTCCTGCCCCCGGCTTGAGCTCCTGGCTGCGCTGTTGTGTTCCTGCAGATACCAGAGCCAGCATGTACGCTGTAACAAAGGGGACAAGAGAGGGTACCCCGGGAAGACAGAAGCATTTTGTGTTGCTCAGGAGATGTTTGCCCGAGTGCTGTGGATGCCTGACAGCTTTTTATTGTCTGTGTGGCGTGAAGCCTGTTATCAGAGCACCCACAGCCCTGCTTTTTCTAAAGAGGGGTGGAGTTCTGTGAGGGCTGCCAATACTGGCCATCACATTTTGGATTTGTATTCTGTAATGCACTAGTGTTTTGCTTAACTTCTGTATAACTCAGTATTTCTTTCTTTCCCTCACTATGTCCTAAAATAACACTTTTTATTCCAAATCCTTAACTGTAATTCTGGGGAAAAACATGTATGGAAATTATTACGTTGGGAAGATGCATTTAAATGGTTGCCAAAAATACACAATTTTAAAATAGTAAAAGCCAATGCAAATTACTGTTGCTTTTGGCCAGAAGAAATTTTCAATCAAAAAATCTTACTTCATATACACAATAACTTCCCCAAAGATGTAATACTCTTCTTGCTTATGGGATGGATCTCTTCTGAATGCTGGCACGAAATGTAAGATTAACTGACATGAAACATAATTTAGCTTGAGTTCTCTTGACTAGGCATCCTTTGGCAGCTTCTCCTGAACTATGAGGAATAACAATTAACTTCAGATGGAAACATGAAATCTAAATTACAGTTGCTAAACCTAAGAACGGCAAAGAGAAGATTCTATTATAGTAAGATATATTCAAATTCCATACACAGCACCGTTAATTTAGGAGAGTGGGCTCATCAGGAATGGCAGAGATGTGGCTAGATAATGAAGTTCAGTAGTTCTTTATATTCCTCAAACTTGATCTTGAGCCACACAAGATTGTACCTCGTTTTCTCTCAAAGTCTATATAGAGAAAGCCTTCTCAGCTGGATATGCATCTCTCCTATAGGTACAACTCACCTCATGTTCCACTGGGCCTATTTTCCACCCTGAATCTTCCCAAAATTACTCACTTATCTCCTGGAGCGGAGACCAGGAACCATGCTTGGAACTTCAACAGAGTAACACCTGATAGGACGAGTAGCTTGGCCCTACAGCTATGAGACAGCACAACTGGCTGTTTATTTGCCATCTGGAGACTACAGCTCATGTTCAGCATGTGGGTCAGTGAGGGACGGGGCCCAAGACATCGACACGCCAGTACAAAATAATGCCAGAGGGAAAGCAGTCACTAAGTGGAACTACTTGCGAAACACCTCTCCATAAGGAAACTCTTATTCATTCTCACACTGAGTGTAATTACTACCTGATGTATTGTTTC
>NW_010388480.1:8897-9996 GCF_000710305.1 Buceros rhinoceros silvestris | reverse complement strand
TTCCCTACAGTTCAGTTTACTTTCCCGCCCACCTGCCCTAACATGGTTGAACTAGAGCCAAAAGTGCTGAAAAAAACACACTGAAACACAGCCTTGCTAGACTTTCCTGTTTGAAAGGAGAACATTAGGTTCTATCTGCTGACAGAATGTAAAGGGGAAGTTTCCTAGACATAATCCCCACACGGAGCCTCTGTAAACTCCCACCAAACCTCAGATCAAAGCCGGTCACACCTAATCGACAGATGTCACCTCCCAGCTTACCCTGAGCTAGCACATCAAACAACCCAACCCTCCCCACACGAGCACACCGCCGTCCTCTCCTTCCCAGAGCCGGGGGCTGAGGTGCCTTTGGCCGTACCTGTTTCATCTCGGGAGGCACAGCTGACATTCCCAGCTCTCCCAGAGCTCCTGCTGCGGCGCTGCGCAGCGGGATCTCTCCTACAGTCATCACGGAGACAAAAGAGCCAAGAAAACCTCCCTTACTGTGATGCACCAGCCTATTCCCCCATCGCATTTCTTCCTTGCAGCGGACACTGAGCAGTGAACTCTGAATTACCTTGAGAAGTTGTTAAGTGTAACTAGAGCAGGACATCATCATCCCAGAGCTGCTGCTTTACGTGCATGGCAGTGTCCAATTGCAGCCTCCGCTTTGACGACAGCAGTTCCAGAAGCACATCAGAAGTACCACATGGTTAATGGGCACTGCAGAGTAGGAGATTTGAAGTTATTGTTTCTGTTAAAAATTTCAATTTATTGATACTATGGAAGTGGTCCATACCATGCACATAGCAAAGAGTGAAGAGACTCTGTTACTGACTGCCTTCAGGAAACAGCACCGAAACCCTCCCTGCATGGTATCGGAACACGTGGAAGTGCAGCCTTAGACAGAGAGAGAATGGAAGTGCTCGCAGTACATCCCCAAATCAGCCATTGCTTTACTTTAACTTCCTAACATTCCACCTCTGTGATGAGCAACTTGACTCTATTTAGTAACCCCAATAAAGGGCTTTCAAAAGTATCTATCTCTCCATCTGGTGGAAGCTGTAACACAGAAATCACAGTTTACATATTTATTTTAAAACACGTGAAACCAAAGAGC
>NW_010388480.1:0-8794 GCF_000710305.1 Buceros rhinoceros silvestris | reverse complement strand
GCCTCCACCTCACTGAGGAAGGCTGCAACCTGCCAGACTGGAGTCACGCTTCCTCGCCCTGCTTCCCCGGGTAAGCCTTTCCTTCTTGTTTTTTAAATATAAAGTAAGAAGCGGTTAAGCAGATCTAAAGCCCAGAGTCGAAAGAAGCAAGAGGGAGTCATCGTGCGTGTGCCAGATCCCTGATGAATGACCGAGCATGACCACAGGACAGAGAAAGCCACTCTGCTTTTCAACAGTGGAGGGATCCTGCCCTCTGCCCAGCTCGGCCAGAGCTGCAGACCCCAGCATCTCTTTAATGCTGTGCAGAACAGTAATGCACAGCATGAGAGAGTGCTGGTCCCACCTGTGAGGGTTCTCAGATTGGCTCCTGTCTGCAGGTAATGGAATGAATCTGATTTACCATCATATGTCAAGGAAAGGCTCAAGACAATATTTTAACAGTCATGTCTAGACCTTGCAGGAAAATCACTAAAACTCCACCTCATTTATTTATTAACTCATCATTTGACCTCGTATAAATAAGAGGTAATTCCTCAGTCTGTAATAGTTGAGTTAAGACCCAGCTTTTAAGTCCTGGACTTCTCTCAGTTGGGGAGCTGCATTACACACCTCCTGCCCCAAACCACGCTTGCTGCTTAAGAATTTATTGGAAGTTTATTCTGAGATCAAGTTCTGACATTCTGAATCCAGCTACGCCAGACGTGTTCTGCAGAGACACTTTTAATGGGCCTGGGGCTGCTTCCCAGTCTTCATTCTTCTAATATTAAATGATTTTGAATTTTATCACACCAGGATGTCCTTTAACAACCACTCATGTTACTGTGGCGGTGCTCCATGTCTCAGATCATCCGTTCACTCACAAGCACTGCTCTTGGACAGTTTCAAATACCTTCCGTTTATATTCGGACAGTGACATTTCACTATTCCCTCAGACATGGTCAACTCACATTTAGTTACAATACATCATTCAGCAGCTCACATGGGAAATGGAGTAAAATGAATAAAAATCCCTAGTAAGACTGGCAGCTGACTGATAAAGAACCCCTGTGATCAGAGAGCCCTAGTTAAATCTATTTTCTGGTGCATTAAGGGGGAGGAAGAAATTTATAAGATAGGCTATATTTTTGCCAAAAGCATGTAAATAATTTATGAAATCAATCTCTAATGGAAAGCAGGTGGGACTTGCAACACAAATGGCTCCAGCCGTAAAAACCAGAAATGTTCATTGAACACACCCTGTCAGGTACCCACAGAAAATACAAAATCCAGAAGTGTTGAATTTTGTTGGCAGAGAATATTCTAGCATGTTAAACTGCACCATCTTAAATAGCGCCCAGAAACAAAAAGTACAAGTAAATGCTGTGTTAGAAACTCCCCTAAGATCTCAAACATTCTTACGCTGCTTTTTTTCACTGTAAAACAGAAACAGCCCAAGTGAGAATAACTTGGATTATTCCCTCTAATCCCCATTAAATCATATGAAAGATAATGAAAAACTATTTTGTTTTAATCTTTATCGGCAAAAACATCTGAGAAACCCTATCCTTTAATCTGCACATAACTGAACGATTAAGGCGGCTACATGAGCAGTGATTTGCTTCACCTGTCAGAAACCCTGCATCTGTCCAGCTTTACAGATGCTGCCAAGGGGGAAGCTGTAGCCAACGACACCATCACTACAGAACGCTCCAGTGATTACCCAAACCCCAGTGAGGTTTGCCCAGGGAGCACCAGCTCCTCCGAAAGACCCCAACAAAACCAAACCCCAAAAGAGATCACACTGCCACACATTTATGTCCTGTCTCACACACACTGCAAATTTAAATCTCATTCTACCCAATTGCTCTTACAAAAGAGACGGTGCATTCTCATTTACCCTCCCAGCAGGATCAAGTCTCCTTACAGTCAGCTTCTTCAGAAACCAGAAACTACAAAAAACCAAACCACACCCCAGAAATCCCTTTTCTTTATCACTACCATAACCATCCCAGATCAGCCAATTACCTAAGACCTCCAACATGATGCTACCCAAGGCAGAGTAGGATGTTTCAGTAGAGTTTCAGAGCATGCGGCAGGTAAAACCTGAGAAAAAGTGGGAAACACTTTTAAAAACTTCACTTTTTGTGAATTTTATTTTGGCTCAGCCATCTTTACCAGAGCAGAAGGTTATTTACACAGTAAACACAAATTCCTACCTGCAGCCAAAAATCAGGGCAACAGCGTATGCTGAGGGCACTAACTTTTGTCTAGGCGGAAACAAACATAACTTAGGAACACGCTGTCAGGGAAACACCACGACCAAAGCCAGTACACATTGCGTAGTTTGAACTGACCCCCCCAAACACAAAGGAACAGCTGTAAATGATGCATAAGCTACTACAGTATTTACCTAAAACTGTCAAGAAAAGCTTGAATAAAATGTAAGGTGAAAGAAACCTCTTTATGAAGAAATTGTAAACTGTAAGTGGTGACAGCTGAGGTCTCACAGTGTAAAGAGTTTATATACACTATATTTGCCATTCGAAAATGCACAGGGCAAGGCCAGCTGAGTGACAATACCCAGCAGGCAAACCCACTGCACCCAATTCCGAGGGTGGTCAAGGTCAGGTGGACACTGAGATGCTGTAAAGACACTTTTGGTCTCTCACTAAGCTAAACATACCCTAAGTACAATACATACAGCTCAGGAGAGAAGCAGGGGAGTCACAGCTCAGAGTCCTGTACAACGGGGAGTTGACCTATAGCGATCCCCTGACAGATGCACTTTACATTGCTGGGTGCCAACAACCCCAGCTCAGCACCAAATGAGTGTGCTGCCTATGCTGAAGACTAACACAGCTCTCACCCTCCACGGTCTCCCCCGGCTTCATTACCACTCGCGATGCTTTCACTTCAGCTTCACCGCTGAGGACCCTTCCCTTGCTGCCTGGGAGAGGTCCCATAGGACCTTCCGAAGGGCAAATGCGGGTTTCTCCTGGGAGAGCCTTCTGATGTCTGTGCTTGGCTGGCATCATCCACAGAAAGAACTGGCTGCTGGGGAGATACGCCATCCCTCTGTCGAACAAAAGGAGGGCGACTAGCAAGAGAAAACTCTCTTTGAAACTGGAGAAGGATTCAGAGTGCTGCAAAACCATCCACACAGGATAAGGAGAGACAAAGCAAACCAAGCTCGCCACGCACTTAGAACTTGCCTGATTTTATAACCATTGCTTTGGAGCATTCGCTCACATAAATCAAGAACAGCTTTGACAGAAGTATGAAAATAAGCAAAAAAATTATATTAGTTCTGAGCATTCCTGAATATTTTTCAGAGGAAGTCTTGCTGGAGTGAAGGTCAAATCATAATTACAGCAATATTCTAAACCAAGAAAAACCTAAAGGCCTGTGAAAACATAGGAAATTACATCAACACATTATTGTATTTCCTAAGAACTTTCACAAAATAAATACTACAATTTCCAGCCCTCAGAAATGAAGAATGGATGTCACAATTTCCACACAAATTTAAACAAGTGTATTTTCTAGATCTTCACACATGGTGAGAAGGAAGCAAGAATAGCCATGCACCCAAAGCAGGTAAATATGATGATCCCCTGTGCAAGCACCTGTCAGAATTTGCTCTTATTAACCTTTAATTTTCTCTAGCTACAAAGACACAGTGTCTACCCCCATCACCACCCTCAGTGAAGACACAGAGACCTACACCTGTCACGCTGTTCCTCCAGGTCTGCTCCGTAAGCCTGGGGCAGCCCCCGAGATAATGCAAAACCATCAGCACAACTTTCTGTGTGTGTCTCCCAGCTTGGAGTGATTCCAGTCACCAACCTCACACGGCAAAGCAGGGGCTGTGGCAGAACCGGCCTCAGGACTTCTCCTGCACTCCCTCAGAACAGTTTCAGGTCTCACTGGAGCTACCAGAGCCCTGTCATGGGGCAGCACTGGGAGCCATGCTCCCATTGTCGACTCAGGGGCTTCTCTCGCTCGTGCTGTGCGGGACACCCTTCGTCGTCAGAGATGGTGCTCCGTATCTGCCATGTGCTGTTTCTTTTGGATAGGAAGGGAATACCTCTAACTGGCCACCAAGCCAGAAGCCTTTTCAAACTTCAACATGACATTCCCCGGGGTTATCTCTCCGACTGAGAGCGAATAACAACACGCTTCTGCAACAGCCTTGGTGCTTCAGCCGGATCCTCTCTTCTTGCTTCCGCCTGAGTCACTCGCTGGTCCCCCTGGCCTCTCCGCAGCTGGGGGTCAGATTATTTTGGCTGGGACTTGTACTTGCACAGTTGGTACCACCTGCTGTAAATTCTTCAGTTCTTGTTATCTCTGCAGCAGCTCTTGGCCTTTCAAAAGTTAATTCAGTGAAGACAGAGGAAGGGACAGCCTGTGCTTGATGTTTAAACTGCAAATTTGTTTTCCAGAAACTCTTCAGATGGATAGCTGTGATTATATTTGAAGAACTCACAGCGTGACACAATGAACTATTGACTCCCGCTGCTGTTATCATTTAGAGGTGGCCAAACGCTGCGCTGTTCAGCTGGACAATCAGTGGTGTAAATGCGACGTAACGCCAAATCCCGCAAGGGAATGACTTTACCTGCAGGTGACAGAGCTGCTCCGAGGTTGCGTAAAGAACAGAACAGAAGCCCACTGCACCTCTTCACAGAGATGACAAACAAGCTGCCGGGCACAAGGCAGTCTCCAGTATTTTTCTGCTTCTCCCACAGCTCACAGCAGTCAGCACTTTTAGAAACACAGGTTCTAGCACGAAGGATGCCATTGGTCAAGTAACGGGGGAATGAACAGAGACAGTGGTTACAGAAACAGGCACATTCACGCTCTTGTATTTAAACAAGACTTACTTAAAGCTGCAAGACTTGAATGAACCCATTTAACATCAAGTGCATTTGGACTGCTGCAGTCAGGAGATAGTCTCAGAGCTGCTGATACACATCACAGATAAAAGAAAACCCGAATTTGAGCCTAGAGTCAAATCGCACAAGTCAAACTCACTGCTAACCCCAAAATAGATCCAAACAGGTCACATTTACAGAAGATTCTGCACTCCCTTCGCTGTACAGGTAAGCGGACAACTTCCCTGCTGTGTGCTCTGCTTACACGGTAGTCACTGAACAAACACTGAACTAATTATGTTTTGAGTATCTTTAATCTGGAAGAAAAAACAACACTTCTGTGCTCCTATGAGAAAACTGGCCATTTGTTTTCTGACTTTCCCTTCCCTCACCCCCTGCCCTGTCCAAGACAAAAGCTTAAAATCCAAAGCACTGAGCTGTGGCGTAGGGGGAGGGGAGTATTTTTTGGTTATATGTACGATGACCTTCCTCTCTGGAAAGTGAACCGCATGCTTGTTCTCAGGTATGCGTAAGAATAAACTGCGATTTCATAACAAAAAAACCTGGCATTTAACAGGCACACCCTGATCTCCCCAAAAGCTACAGAGCAACAATGCCGCAGAACCTTAGAGACAGCAACCGGGTAGGACAGGGAAAGCAAATACTCCATGGCTTTTTTAAACACAATTATGTATTCAGAGACCGGAAAGCAGCGGTACTCGCAGACAGCTACAGCACGATGCGTACATAGTGCCTGGGTAATGTGCATTTTAATATTCATGTCTCATCAAATATGTAAATATACATTCTCAGAGAAAACACACATCATATGGTTTAAGCCAGCCATGTGTTACCAAGATAATTTTGAAAATCTATTTCTGCACTTTAAATTACAAAATCTTTGAACCTTTTCCTTGTTCTCTGCAAAATAAGCACTTTTCTACTGCTCATCTCTCAGTTTTGTGTATTCAGAGATGTCCTAGTTTAAAATCTTTCCCTGCCTAAATTGATGGTGTCTTTAAAACTTCTTAAGGAATTTAATAGGTCTGGAAACCCTTAGCAGGCTACTAAATCCCCCTACAAATCCTGGCAAATTCCCAGCCTGCCCACTCACAGGGATACACGGCCCAATTACAGATGCATTAAACACTCTGAGATCAAGAGTCTGCTGTAACCCTGAAACCATTTGATCTGCTTTACACTAATAGCTTCGGTGAAACAGAGAAGAGTGAAAAAGGACAAAGCCAAAAGGAAAATAAAGCCAAAAGAGGTTCAGAGAGTGGGCAAACTGGAAATACAAGAAAAGTCAATGGCACTGGCAAAAGCCTAAGCAGAAAGGGGAAGCGCACCCAGAGACACAGGGAGGACTGTCAGCTGAAGGGAAAGACCGTCCTGCTTGCCCTGCACTGCTGAGCCACCGCTCAGCCAAGGGCACGGGAATAAGGAAAGATGTGAAGATGCTGATGTCGTGCCAGCTCTGCAGGGAATGAAGGTGCGGGAGCAGCTCTGCCACTGCTGCTCAGCGCACAGCTGCAACGGAGCTTTATGCAGCTCCAGCCCAGGCGCACGCACCGATGCAAACGGCCCCGTTTCTCAGGGCAGAAAGATGCCCTGGCTCTCACGCTCATTGCCAAAGTTACTAGAAGCTTTGCCACGGCTCGAGGAAAGGCAGGACAAGTCCTCGCTGAGACAGTCACTAGAGATTTGTTCCCCCTTTTCAGACTCACGCATACAGAAGCTTCGCATATGTTAGGGTAAGCTAATATAAGCCATTAGGAGAAACTATTCTTTTTCTCTCCCAGATGTACTATTCGATGAGACACAAGAAGGATGGCTCGGAACAGGACAGCTCTCTCTCTGTTCTGTTCTGACAGTCCAGAGTCAGGGGCTTTTCTCCCCATTTTCTGTACAGTACTGGTGTTAGGCAAGCCTTGTACTTTGTCATTCAAGAAAAGACCAAAAAGAGACATTTAAGTCATGGACTTTGTTCAAATTATCTCACTGTCCGGGGACATGGAGCCAGCTAATCTGTGACACTGAAGCAGAGCTCATTTTTCTTGCAGAGTACTTGCTTATGTCACTTGGATGGCAAACAGAAACTCCAATCTGGGGTGCAAGCAGCAAGAAAGAACAGAGAAGTGTGAATGTGGATTTGCCACTAGGCCAGGCGAGGTGGCACCACTTACTGCTCTGCTAAGTCGTGTCTCCTGGTTTGCCAGTGACCTAGACATTACTTATGTATATTTTTATTCTGCCATCCCAAATTTCTTTCCTCTTCTTTCCTCTCATTTTGAATCCCTTCCAACCTTGATAATCTCCTGGACTGAAACTGTGCTCGACACTCCCAGCAAACACGGCCTTCAGTGGATAGTTAGCATGTTTGTGCAGCTGGCAAAGCGTCAGCGGCTGCTTCTTTTAACAGAGTATGACAGCAAAAAGAGTCACTCCCTTGGGCATGGGATAACCCGATTAGTGGCTTTACCAGTCCTGACAGTTTTCCAGCCTACCGAGAAGAACACGTACTTTAGGATCTGTTCCTCAAAGAGTTGGTCTTTCCCGGTAAAGGCCTCTGCATCCACCACCAGTCTAACGTGCGCAACACACCCTGCAGAGGCATAGCCTTTAGGCTGTTAAACAGAACTCCCGCACTGCTATGCCCTAGAATTTATATTTAGTTTGATATTTTGAACAATAATTCCAAGGGTTGTTGGACAGGACGCTTAGATTTGTGCAGTAAGGCAAAGACAGAGGGCAGGCACATAAATGCAAAAAGGTCCAAACACTTCAATCCACTGAAATAATTATTTTCTCTTGTTTCTTTGCTGTACTTTCAGCTTTCACGCTACAACACCCAGGAGGAGACACACTCACTGTATCTTTGGTCAGGACTGATGACATTCATTATGATCATCTCAGAGACCCTCCTTTTTCCACAGACGTTCAGCAATGTGTGACTTTTAACCTACACTTGATTAACGCTGCCATGACCTCCAGAAAGCATCCAGCCTCTATCTTAAATTCCTGAACTACTAATAGCAAGAACTGAAATTCACAGTGCCCATCCCGGTGCCACTGGGGACTCTGCAACACACTCAGTTTGAACCTTGGAGGATCCAAAAGAGCCCTCTGTTCTGTATTTCAGTAGAAGACATTATTTCCACAAATCTGCTCAAATGCACATCCCCTCTGTCAACAACAGGAAAACCCCTTCAGAAACTCACTCCATGGCTTCCAGCCTGAAGGGTAAGGCTGGTCATATAACAATTCCTGGACAGCCAAGTAATCTGTAAACTACCAAACGGATCCAAAAAACCATGCTCCTTTATTTCTTCTTAACTTTAACTATCTATCTTGCACAGACACACCAGGCATTACGATTTGGCTTCACACAATGCTGCAGCCCCAGTGTTCAGTCACCATCTCAGGATTTAGTGGGATATAGTTGCCATCATCCAGCCTGCAGAGGTACTGCACAGGCACTGCCTTACCACTTCCCAATTCAAAATACACTCCACGCTCGTGGTCCCCACATATCTCCCTGCCCACGGTTCGCTCTTTGGTCTGTAGCTGTTGCTGCCTCTCTGGCACTTCCTGTAAAGAAGCAACCCTGAAACTCAGCCCACATTATCATCTGACCGCCACCACATCAGCCCCCTTCCTGGCACATCACCCCGCTTCCCAGCCACGAGGCTCTGCGGCTACCGCATCCCCCCGCTTCCCAGCCATGAGGCTCTGCAGTAAAGGCCAACAGGCAGTCACTAGTCCCAGGGCCTGAGGACAGTGAAGATGAGGCCAATGCCAACACAACCCCAGCAGTGCTGAGGCTCTGGGATGGCACAGGCAGCTGACCCCTCTGGACAAGGGACACGAACAGTTAAGTGTGACCTCTGCTGCCAGGAAAGGGCACAAAGGAGCAGCACGGCTGCTGGTCTCGCTCAGGG
>NW_010388479.1:0-367 GCF_000710305.1 Buceros rhinoceros silvestris | reverse complement strand
CCTGCGAGGTGAGGAAGAGGAGGGGAAGAGGAAGGGGGGCGGAAGAGGAAGAGGAAGTGGGGGGAAGAGGAAATGGGGGGAGGAAAAGAGCGGAGAAAGGGAAGGAGGAAAATGGAGAAGGGGAAAAGTAGAAGGAAGGGAAGAGGAGGAAAATGGGAGAGGGGGAAGCCTGCGAGGTGAGGAAGAGGAGGGGAAGAGGAAGGGGGGCGGAAGAGGAAGAGGAAGTGGGGGGAAGAGGAAATGGGGGGAGGAAAAGAGCGGAGAAAGGGAAGGAGGAAAATGGAGAAGGGGAAAAGTAGAAGGAAGGGAAGAGGAGGAAAATGGGAGAGGGGGAAGAGGAAGTGGAAAAGTGGGGGGAGGGAGAGAG
>NW_010388478.1:524-3016 GCF_000710305.1 Buceros rhinoceros silvestris | reverse complement strand
ACGGGGTCTGTGCGTGTGTGCACGCTCGTGTGCGTGGGTTTTGTCTGGATCTCGGTATAAAGCAGTTTGCGGAGAAAAAAAAAAAAAGAGCAATTTTCCTTCCAACTTTTTTTCCCCCAGCTTTTTCTTTTTCCTGGAGCACTAATTCCTCTGTGTGGGCAAACAGCCCTTCTCCTTTGATTCTTAGTCACAGCCCCTAGATTAAATACCGGTTTTAATGAGAGCCGTGGCGGTGGCCGTATGAGGTGATGATAGTTATGAAGACGATGTGACCTGTTTTGATGAAGACGATCTGACCTGTAGGGAGAGCGGGAAAGGTCAGCCACATGCAGTGGCCAGATTTCTGCTCGTTCCTGACACATGCTGCTGCAATATTGATCCGCGGAGAAAGATAAACATAAAAGCTAGATCCTATGTCCTGAATACTAATGAACGTGGCTTCCAGATTTTAATTGTTGTTGACTTGTTATTTCCACTGTAAACATTTGCTGACCTCTATAGGGCAATTTACAAAAAAAAATTATTTTATTTTATTTTATCCTGTTTTATTTTATCCTATTTTGTTTCTTTTTTCCCAATCATTGAACGTCTCCCTCGTTGGAAATCTTTCCAGCAAGTTACTTTCCCCAGCAGCCAGGGCGCAACCCCCCGAAAGCCACCGCCCGCGTCTCGTTTCCATGAGACGTCGTAGCGAAGGCAACGGCTGCTGAAAACGGGAAAAGCTCTTGTGAAAGGCAGTATCTCGACCTGGGATCCACCTTTCCGATTTCTGCTTCATTACTCGCTCCATTCCTTCGCAGCATAACGCTGCAGATGACGCCAGAGTCGCAATTTTTTCCTCCTCCGCTCATGGATCGTATGGCAAAACCAACAGCTAAGCTGGAAGCGAGCGAGCTCTTCAAAGACTGCCCAGTTTCCCCACTGTTCCCAGACTAGATACACCTACGGTAGGCGAGGAGAGATGGAAAAACGCCGCTGCCTCGGGGAGGGAGGCATTGCAGGAGCGCTTTCCCCTCGCTTGTGCAGAACAGCCTGGCCAGGCGGAGGGAGGAGGAGGTACTTTTCGGAGGTTTTTCGCTGCGATGGTAAATGTTAAGGATCGTTCGCTGCTTTGTCTGCCTCCTGAATTTTTTTTTTTTGCCTTTGAGATGGTCAAAATTAGCTGTCAATCGGGTAAAGCAGTCAATGAAACAGCTACCCCTAAACACGCTTTTCGAGTTTCTGCTGCTTCGCGGACTACCTAGAATAAGCACCATCGGCTATATAGGGGCAATTAACTGTATCAGGCTGACATTTAAGAAAATGAGGGAGATATTAAAGTCCTAATTCCCGTAATTACAAATGATTTTCATGAAGGGAACTTCTAAAAGACTTTTTTCCCTCCCTTACACTTCCCAGTCTATTTTTTAACCCCTGAGTGATTTACTACGTAAGTAATTTTAGAGGATACAGTTTACAGCTTGAGTTATTAGACTGAACACCTCTGGCTGACACCACAACACCTTTTTTTTTCTGCCTGCAGCTGTGAGTCACAACCCCATTTTCATACCAAACTGCTGCACATTCCTTTGCAATATAGACTTCCTCCTTGCAAAGATCAAACATGCTCCAGTCAACGTGTTTATTTTAAAATACAGGAAAATTAAAACTAAACATGAACTTAAAAGAAAAACAAATGCATAATTTCTTTTCTCGCTGTCCCTCCTGCTAGAATAAAATATAATAAAATTAGGACGGAACAGCGTAGACCGCTCCAATAAAAAAATACAGTGACAAAGCCAAAACAGTTGATTTCGACTAGAACAGGAATGGATCCTTCTGTTTGCCGTTATTTATTTATGTTTTATTGTGGCAATGGTTTTAATTATATGTGGGAATATCAGGCCAAGACGCTGTAACCGTAGCCTCCCTTTAACACACTTTTCCTATTTGTTTAATGCCAGCGCTACAAGGCTGAAACAGGCATCATAAGGAAAATTGTTTCAATGTTCTGTTTAAGCGCTTACATCAGGGAATCCCGGAATTACAGGAAAACCCGCAGGCCTACTCCGTGGAGGTGCCCGGCAGGACCAAGCAGATTTCTTGCTCCTCGGCAGGTTTCGGGGTGCGGGAAGGAGTGGACGCAGAGGGAGGGGGTTGTGGGGGAGGGAGGGGGAGTTGTGGCAGGTAGACGTGCTCGGAGTATTTTCTACCCAACAAAGTGGGATTTTAAAAGCCTCCTTGCTGCTCAGCGGCACAGACACTGGGATGCTTTCTAATTTTGAGCAGGGTGAAGGTAGATTTAATCTCTGCTCCTCCCGGTAAAATCCTGCCTACTTCTCCAGTGATTCCACTTGGGTTTGAGAGGGGGGCTACGCTCCAAACTCTTCCTTTCCTCCCCTCCGCCCCCCATGGGTTTTTCTTTTTGCCCCAGAGGAGGGGTACTCGGTCGACTTCGCGTTGCCCCACGTTCACCTCCCCCCACTCCTTTGCCCGTCTTTTCCCGCGTCCTC
>NW_010388478.1:0-362 GCF_000710305.1 Buceros rhinoceros silvestris | reverse complement strand
GGCGTGAGGCAGGGGGAGCGGGACATACCTGACGGCATTTATTTATCTCCGGTACGCATGCAGATGAAAAAAGGCCATTTTTAAGAAGGGAAAAAAATAAAGTAAGGAAAGAAAAAACAAAACAGAGGATTATTCGCTTTAGGAAACAGATGAAACAACTTCTCCTTTCTCCCCTCCAAATTATCCCCGATCCAAGTGGCTCTGAAAAGCTGAGGGAAGCAGGCGGCGAGCCCGCACAACGCTCTGGGGCTGTGTTTGGGTGCAGCAGGACCAGAGCCTGCCAAACGGGGCCAATGTGCGTCCCCAGAACTCTTGGCTCCCCGGGGCTCACCCCCCAGGACCAGGGTACACTGGCCGTCGTC
>NW_010388477.1:2494-2878 GCF_000710305.1 Buceros rhinoceros silvestris | reverse complement strand
AGGTCCGTTTGGGGAAATCAGCACTGGAACACGCTTTGTTTCTGTTATTTATTGTAACAGCTGGGGAACACGACCCGCTGCCCAACAGCTGCCCGCGCCCGGACGAAGCCGGCGGTGGGACGGCGTGAAATTACCCTGTCATTGAAATCCTCCCCAGCGCTGCATTCAGCTGAGGGGCCGCGGGAACCGGGCCCAGACAAAAGGGAGTTTTATTGCGGAGATAAAAGGCAGTTTTATTGCGGTGGTGGCGGGTTCATGACGGTGCCCTCCCTGTGCACTGGCTCCCCAAAACACCACCGGGAATCGGTGGCACACCAGACACATGGCACAGTCCATCCGCGCCACAAGCCACCTCCCACCCGGCACCAGTCCCAGAACCCCCCA
>NW_010388477.1:1946-2285 GCF_000710305.1 Buceros rhinoceros silvestris | reverse complement strand
AGCAAGCGGCGCTCCCAACCTCCCGGCTCAGCACCTTCAAACCGACACCGTTCCACAAAGCCAGACCTCAAAAAGCACCACCTCAGCTCTGTCAACCCAGTTGTCACACCCGCCGGCCGCTCCCTCCCGAGTGGCCGCGAGCCCCACCAGGTCCAGGCAGCCGCAGGCGCTTTAGTTCAACACCACACGAAGCTGAATTAGGTCCTGCCCATGCAGGGCAGAGGGCTCCGGCTGCAGCCGACAACACGCAGCATTAAACCCATCTCGAGCCCAGAGCCCATCTGAGCTGCTCCTGCGCTGCTCCTGCCCGCACTGTGTCCAAAAAATGCCCCAGCCAGG
>NW_010388477.1:1376-1730 GCF_000710305.1 Buceros rhinoceros silvestris | reverse complement strand
CACCGCGCACCAAGCGCTGCCAAGGGCATCGTGGTGCTGTGTCCAACCTCAGCTTTCACCTTGGAAATCACAGGCGACAATCTCAAAAGTGTCAAGTTAAAAACCCGCCCCGGTGCCGCTGCACCCTGGCGTGCGCAGTCCCATGGTCCGGGCCAGGCCAGGGGAGAACTGCAGATGCTGCGACAGAGCCTAATGAAGAGCAGCAAGAGCTTTGTTGCCTCCATTGCACGTGGCCACAGGGAAGCGAACCAGCTGCCCGGGCTCCAGGAGAGCGGCACAGCATCGTGATGCCAGCAACGTGGACACGGCTTGAGCCGCGGTGTCACAAGCCGACCCGGGAGGGGCTTGCTGAGG
>NW_010388477.1:0-1295 GCF_000710305.1 Buceros rhinoceros silvestris | reverse complement strand
TGCGGTGTCACAAGCCGACCCGTGAGGGTCTTGCTGAGCTGGCCCTGGCTGCCCAGCAGCTCCACAGACCCTTTCTCAGTCCCTCTGAAGGGGTGTGACAAGAGCCTGGCACCATGAGTGCCATCGGCTCCACTGAACACGCTGGGTGGCTTGTCCGGACTGTGTGACCCTGCACCCCGAGCACAGGGTCCCCACTAATGTCACCTGCTGACACCCCATCAGGTCTCACAGACCCTCCAGGCAGCAGCCAGCGACATGCAGAGCCAGGAGCCACAGACAAAAGCGGCTCCCAGCGCCGGAGCGGACAGGACAAGGGCAACTGGCTCCTCTCAGTGTCCCACCGCGTCCCTGTGCCACAGGCAGCACCACGGAGCTGCTGCCAGGGGTTCCCAGTCAGGAGGTTAAAAACCACAGCTCTGCCACAGAGCAGAGGTGCCTCTGCACCCCGCTGCAGGGGCAGCGCTTTTCTGCCTGGTCTGGCTTCCTCTTACCCTCTGCCACCTCTGTGACTTGCCCCTGTTCCATTCTTCCCGGGTTTTAGAGAGAGGGTGCAGAAAGTGTTCAGAGATAAACTGTACGGGCCGTGTCTCCAGTCAGGGTGCTTCTCCTGGCTTTGTTTCCTGGAATAATCCCGTCCCAGAAGCAGGCACACGCGATTTCATGTTTCCTGAAGATAACCAGATCCAACAGACGGAACAGCTCTGGGGTTTTTGCAGGGTTTAGCACAGGAAGACAACGGTTGAGATTAGCAGCACTTGGCAAGTTTGTGTGGGATAAAGAAAACGAAAAGTTGTGGGGAAACCGACTTCAGTTTTTAAAACCAGCCCAGCTGCCACCCCACGGGTCAGGAGACGTCTTGGGCTTACCCGCTGCCCTTCCAGGCACCTGCACAGGGGCACACGCCAGGTTTCTGCTTCATCACCCGGAGAGGCATCGTCAGAGCTCGCCCACGAGGCTTGGCCCTGTACCTAAGGCCCTCGGCCGGCAAACGGATACTAAAGCATGGCAGGACCTGCGGTGGCTCCTGTGACACGGGGCAAACGTCCCCCCTGCACACGGGGTGCCCCAGACAGGAGCAGACACCCCCCTCCCAAGCGTGGGGAGGAAAGAGGCAACACCAAGAGAGCAGCAGCAGCGCCCCACTCCCAGTGCAGCCCCCGCCGCCCCAGGAACCCAAACCCAAACGCATCCCCCACCCCATCCGAGGAGATGTTTCAAAGCTGAGGGTTTGTTCAGGCTAGGTAGGAGGGTGCTGGCAGCGTTATCTGCGTCGCCCCGCGGCCACTATCGCCCCG
>NW_010388476.1:0-238 GCF_000710305.1 Buceros rhinoceros silvestris | reverse complement strand
GCCCGTCCCAGCACAGCCAGCACGCGGTGCGCAGGGAGGATCCTCCGACGGTCGCGCTGACTGCGGTCCCAGCGCAGTGTCCGCTGCTGTTTCAAGTGTGCGAAACGGGTAACCAAAACAAACAGCAAACAGGAGCCTGTGATCGGCGAGTGTTCAGTCCCCGGGGCGAGGGTCATCAGGACAGGGGGAGGCTTCAGCCGGCAGAGGCAGCAGGTTGTGGACGGGAGGCTGGGAGCAG
>NW_010388475.1:525-1153 GCF_000710305.1 Buceros rhinoceros silvestris | reverse complement strand
AACCAGGAAGTTTAGCTCAAACCGGGACATCATCCCACACAGGGTCAGTACAGCACTCTGTATCTGAGCACACAGGATCCCCTTGAAGACTAGTGTGACAATACTGGTCAGCACCAGGCATGCACAGCTGGTGAGACTGCAAATAATTATGATTTTAAAGGCCACAAACAGCAGAGAGAAAAATCGTGTAGTATCAAAACACATCTTTTAAAATCTTATCTACACTTCAACACTGCCCTCTCACCCTCTCAAAAGCCACCCTGAGCACAGAAGAGTGCTAAACAGAGACTTTTTGCCCTGCTTTAGACGTGGCCAGGAATATATGCTCAGCTTGCTTTATGTTCCACAAATCAAGCTACACAAAGTCAAACCACTACCATGTTTCCTCCCTGACAGTGTTAAATACCCTGGTGTGTGTTAACCCACCCCAGCCCCTGCCAGCCTGGCCTTCACCTGTGTCTCCAGCTTGCTGAACATGGCATTAAAGCACTTCATAACCAACTTACTCCACCATTTCTCTTTTTTGCTCTGACTGGAGAAGAATAACAAAAAGCAACTGAAACACTCTTCAAGCTCTAAACCTGCAAGCAAGACAGAAAAAGAAAGAAATAAAATCAAGTAATCTAGG
>NW_010388475.1:0-423 GCF_000710305.1 Buceros rhinoceros silvestris | reverse complement strand
CAGAAAAGAAATGAAGTACCACTACTCAGAACCACCCTTTCTACTCACCCCACTCCATGCTGTGACCTCACCCACCACACAATAAGCACTGTGAATGGAGGGTAAGTTATTTCTGGAAAAGGTTTGACTTGATTTGTGTTACTGGACAAAAGAGCTCAGCTAAAGATCCTTCAGGGGAATGAGGAAGGCTATGAAATTATAACCGGGTCTGCCTTCTCCCAACCTTAGCTGTGCAGGGCAAACCGAGGGAGGAACAGTGCATTACAAACTAGCATACAGACGAGGAAACACAGCACAGATGGAAGAACTGTCAGAGAGGAGAAAACCTCGAGCAGCAGAGCAGGTTTTCACGGACGGCTGGATTCGGCCTCTGCTCAGAGGAAAGCCCTCCAGGGGCAGGGCAGCTTTGCCTGAGCCATCGGA
>NW_010388474.1:520-883 GCF_000710305.1 Buceros rhinoceros silvestris | reverse complement strand
CAGGGCCGGACGAAGCGCAGGGAGGGCCTGGAACTGCCGCTTTTCCTCAGCTGCCCGAGATAATCGTCACTGCCCTCGGACTCCTTCCCGTCGAGGCCCTGCTCGGTGTTCAGCCAGATGTGCTGCTGCCGAAAACGTCCTGGAAGGGCCTGGGGACAAGAAAGGGTTTATTTGCCTTCAAGATCTTCAGGCTAAGGTCCCCTCCTTACCGCGTCCAGAGGGACCACGGGCCGTGTGCTGGGGTCGCCAGTGCCGGGCTCCTGCAGGCCCTCGCTGTGCTCAGAGGCTCTCCCCGGGTCATTAGGCCCTTACGAGTGGCCCCTGCGCGGGCTCGTTGTCAAGCAGGGGCGGCAGCCCTCGGGG
>NW_010388474.1:0-298 GCF_000710305.1 Buceros rhinoceros silvestris | reverse complement strand
ATCAGCGAGGAGGAGCTGCTGGACTTGATCAGCAAACTCAACAACGACGCCGAGGTGGACGGGCTGTGGCAACAGCTGCCTCTGCCCGGTGAGCAGCTGCTGGTCCCTCCCTTCCCCTTGACACGAAGCTCTGGTGGCTTCCCGTGTCCCAGGAGCAGCGCAGGGGCTGTGACAGCAGAGGTGACACCCGCCGCCCTGCAGCTCCTCCACACGCAGCTGCCCGGGTGAGCTGAGCTGCTGGGGGTGTCACAGGGGGTGGCAGGGGAGTATCAGCTTCCACAGGCAGAAGCTTGAGCTC
>NW_010388473.1:0-981 GCF_000710305.1 Buceros rhinoceros silvestris | reverse complement strand
CTGCGGTGCCCCGGCACGGGCGGTGCGGTGCGGCGCGGGGAGGATGGGCTGCGCCGGCGCTGCCCCGCTCCCTGCCTCTCGCTTTTGCCTTCTCGCCTTAATAGCTGCGAAACAAGTTTCAGTCTTGGAAAGAGGCGAGAAAGCCCGGGCGCTGAGTTGCGGTATCATGTCGTGGGGCAGTTATCAGGCTGGCATTGTCGCGATACCCTGTCCCTGGCGGAGATGCGGCTCACCTTCGCGCGGCCAGTTAGTAACGCTGTTACTTACTGATGGATTTCGTGCGAGGATATTTCCCAGGGAATGGGCGAAAAAGCTGTTTTCTGTAAGGGGGTTGGTGTGTTGGGATCGGATTTTTTTTTTTCTCCAGGAAAAAAAAAAAAGTTTGGGAATGAATCGCTAACTTTTATCCAAGCCGCTTCACTCGATTACATTCTTCGCCCTATTTTTCTCCCCTCCGTGGAGACCGTTGTATGCTGGAGTCAAGCCCCGGTAAAAAACAATGGACTAAACCAGACCAGATGGTTTCTTCGGAGGTGAATCTCACGCGAGCTCGTGGATATTTGATGGAGTGACCGTGCATCTCGGGGCGATCTCCCCCCCCCCAAAAAAAAAATCGCGAGCCAACCGGCGGTGGAAATCGAGCTCGAAACTTTTTAATTCAATGGAGCTTCCCCCTCCGCGGTCCCTCCCGGGTAAATGAAGGTTTCGAAACTCGCCTGAAGAAGTCACAGTCACAATGGAGTATTTCACGGTTTCCTCCTCATATTACAGGGTGGGGAGGGGTGTCACTTGGGGTTGAATGTAAAGCGCACGGAGGAAGAAAAGAGCTTTGACAAGGGTAGTTATTTCCTCCTAATTTACAGCCCTTACGGCTCTGCGCTCCTGGCTCGGGCGGCTGCAGTCCGGAGGGGTGTTGCGTGGTTAAAAGCGCAGCGAGTGTCTCTAGGTAACCGGCGGCTCGAGGGGGGGAGAGGAGCCCTA
>NW_010388472.1:16438-19838 GCF_000710305.1 Buceros rhinoceros silvestris | reverse complement strand
TTTTTAAAAAATGTTATTTTTATTATGCAACCCACTTTTCGGGACAGTGTTTTTCATTTGATTTCCAGTGTCTCCTGCTTTGCGTAATCCCCTCTCTGCCCAACTCCACTCACAAACACCGGCCAGTCCGTTTGTAATTTCTCAACCTCCAGGCTAATTCTCATAAATAAAACACAAGCCAAAGAGCAAGACAAAGCCTGACAGTGGAGCCGGGGCCCTGTAGACTCTGCAGATCCAGGGGGCAGCTTGCCCACAGCTATGGGGCAGGATCAGACTTTGCAGCTCTTGGTGTCTCAGAGACTTACTGTGAGGCTGATCCGTGCAGGTTGGCTGAAAACCAGAGAGGCTGGGAGCAGTGAGAGGCTGTCGCGGAGCTCAGTCAGTTTTGGGTCACTAACTGGGAAAGATGCAGAGGTATGCTATGACTTGTAGTGAGTGGCCATGTGATTTTGAAAACAGAGGCATTTTCCTCCTGATCTTCCCAGGGTCTTACAGACTGGACTGGAGCCCTACCCTCTCCACTGGTAGGATGCTCCCAGTAAAGGCAGACCCCGGCACTGTCACATTTTGTCATACTGAGCTGCAGCTGAAGAGAGCAGCGAATGACTTGCGCTCAGTGTGAAGGGCACATAAGGCCACCACACATCCCCTGCCTGCGTATCAGCCAGAGGGAGACTTCCCTGGCTTCATGTCATTTCGTCCCCTACAGACATCACAGCTGATTGTAAAATCAGTCCTTAATTGCCATGTCTCTGAATGACCCAGGCCCTTGAAGAACCTTCTACCAAAACCATTCAAACTCAGCTAGGTTTGGCTGACCTGGCCTGGATGAATAATTCCCAGGACCGTGGTGACAAAGCTGCTGAGGTGATGGGGATGGAGGGATGATGAACACTTTGAACGGCAACTGCTTCAGCTGTTTCAGCTGCAGACAGACCTGCTTCAGGATCCTTGCTCGCAGCAGGATACCTAGGCAGCAGCATTTCAAGCTGGCTGGCGGTAGGATTGGCTGCTCTTTCGTGATTATTCAGGTTGTGTGATTGCTTACTAGCATTGTTTTAGTCCAGCCTCCAATATGCAGAAGGGATGAGGCCACTCTCTTTAGAGGGGAAAGGAAGTTTTGCTGTGTGGATATAAGCTATGCTGTCGCACTTGGTCTCCTGAGCCCTGGCCTGTATATTTAAGAGCATAGACGTAGTCCCAGTAGATTAAGCCCGGAGCTTTACAGCAGGGGTTTGCTACTCTCAGTTCACAGACGACCTGCCACGCAACAGACTCTGACACTGCTTTGGGTCACAGGAAATGAAATCTCAAGACAGAGGCTGGCAGACTCTGCAAGGAAAGTGTCCCCTGCAGTGCAGCTTTTGCTGGCCAAGGTCGGGGCAAGACACATGAAGACAGACAGATCCTTATGTCTCCTTCTGTAAAAGAAGTCTGTGTTACTCAGTGCAAGAGGAGCTGTGAGACCTGGTTGCTGCAAGCCTTGTCCGCACAGGGTATCTTACTGCTTATCCAGAGTTTCTTACAATGCTGTCTGCTACAGTATTTGGGGAGGGGATACATTTGATTCATGGTTGTTTATTGTTTTTCCCCTTCTGGAAAGAGTTTAAGGATTGTTCCAGACATGCTGGTAGACAGCAAGCCCCAGATTCATGTGGTCTTGATATTCATACTCTATTACGCTTATAAAATGAGAACTAGAAAGATGCGTGGGGCAGTGTTTCTCCAGTTCTCTGCCTTCAAGCTCCAGTAGCTGCCGTGGGCACAGCTGTGCTCTCACTGACCAAATCACAGCCTGATCTTGTCATTTTGCCAGGCCTAACCTTGCTGGAGGAGGTCAACCCACCTTTCTGGTAAAGCTGATACAGCCTTGTGGGAGAGGACTAGGCTCCAGGTGCCCCATTCTTTGGCCAATGGCCAGGCCTCCTCCTCCTAGTGCTAACCACGGGAAGATGTTTCTTCTTGCACATAGAGGGTTTTTGTTCAAGTCTCTCAGCTCAGCCTAGGACTCCCAGGAGGGAAGGCATTACTCCTTCTGGTTGATTCCATAGAATTCCTTGTTCAGTACTACATTATTCAAGAGCCTTTACTGCAAGGTGGAGAGAAGGTGCTTCTCCAGCTTGTTGACTGATTTGGGGTTCTTCATAGCTTACTTGCTGAATAACTCACTGATTCTGGTCCCTGCTGCTGTCACTCAGGCGTAACCCTACACCAGAGGTCAATCCACCCCTGTGAAAGGGCTGCCGGGCGAAGATGGATGGCTTCCGTCCCCTTGAAGATGCAGCTAAGCAGTTTGTTGTCCTGAAAACAGAGAAACGAATTGTTTTGAAGAATCTGCTAGTTGACAACAGAGCCTTACGGAAGACATTTTCTTACACAAAACAACAAAGGCTATGAAAAAATAGAGACTTTTATACTGTGCAACTTCTACAGTCAGAAAGTGTTTCCTGGCTTTATGAGCCTTTTTCACGGCCTTTATGAGGCATAATCACTGAATGAGTTGGGAAGTCAGAGCTACAGACGCATTTGGGTTGCAGACATTTCGGCAGGTTTTGGCCTTTGAGTGAGAAGGTGCTGATGCAGTTTGGCAGGACAGGAGGCAGCACAGGGTCCATTTGCAGTCTGCAGGGGATGGACAAGACATACAGCACATCGAACTTCCAGTGCCATCAGGACTGAATCAGTGTAATTCCACTAACTCTGGCTATCAGGAGCTTTCTGTGGAGCATTCTACAACAAGAAGCAACAATTCCTCAAAGCAGAACTCTTTCCAGAATAGGACTTTGAAGAGAGAAATGCTTCAATTTATTTGAAGTTTGAAATGAATATGTAGTGTCAAACTCACTGAAATATTATTTAGTTTTGGTATTTTAGTTAATGTACTCCAAACTGTAATTAAAATTACAGTTAAATAAATCGTTGTGAATCTTTTCTATATTATGAACTTGCCAACATTTTTGAGAATTCAGTTTGGAGCCTGAATCTTAGTACGTGGGTCCTCTGTAACTTCAGAGAAGATTCACCAAATGCGAATATAAGGAAGTAGGCTTCAGACACCTTGAATGTATCATGTCTTGATGAGATCCTGGCTATTCATTTACCAGGAACTAGTAACTTTTCTCCTTGTTTACTGCCTCCTTGCAATGTAATTTCTATTTCATTCTTATGACACATTAAGGATCAGCAATTATGTTTTGTTTTGGGGCTGCTCCATAGAGATGCATCAGTTCAGCTAGGGAACAGCCCAGTCCTGTGACTTCTCTGCAGGACTATCCTGTCTCACAGAACCGCTGATCCCTTTCTCAGCTGAAAGCAAACCTGCATGTGAAACACATTGATTCAGCAACCTCAGCACACCCCTGTCTTTTTACTTTTTTTATTTTTAACCTGAATTCCTGCT
>NW_010388472.1:2044-16344 GCF_000710305.1 Buceros rhinoceros silvestris | reverse complement strand
CCTGCTGGCTCCCAATGCAAATTGTTTTGGTCCTGGATCACAATGGAGCAGGAAGACATTCCAATGCAAAAGCATTCGTTTTTGAAAGTGCTTTCAGTGCTGGGGAAGCTCAGAGGTTGCAGCCAAGCAGGGCAAGATCCCACTTCCAGGGAAGTATGACTAACCCAATTTCCACATTGACTTAGCACACGGAGTGCCCTGGTAAATATAGCACCTCAGAGGTCACAGGGATGGGGTGCTGGGGATAGAGTTCAGTTAATTTATGGCCAGGCAGTGCAAATCAGGGGATTCAGCCCTTTGATGTCAACTCTGTTATCAGCACCGGCTCTCTGGGTGTGTGCTTAGCAGTGTGCATTATAAGGTTGCAGAGCAGGGTCTTGTTTCCTGGGTGGGCAAAGAGAGATGCTGCAGAAATGGGGCAGTGTGCCCATCAGAGCTGGTGGGCTGCTGATGGAGGAAAGCGGGTCTTGGAAGGGTAGTGGGGAGGAGGTCACTTATGAAACAGCTTATCAAGGTGTACATCTGCAAATGCATGCTCCATGAGCTGTTTAACCTGCGTTGGTCTTCAGAGATCATCTACAGAGTAGCTGTAATTGTGGGCCAGCTCCTCTGCTGCGAGTAACAGCAGCCGTGGTCCATGGTCCCCACACTCATTCCTCTAGAAGTCATTCAGGATATTGTCTGGCCACGGACGATAAAAGCCGCTCCTCTCCTGTCTGCACATGCCACCCAGACAAGGGGTCCTGTGAGAGGATGTGGATGCAGTACCCTGAGGAAGCTGAAAGAGAAGCTGGGTAATGTTGCTCTCACCGACTTAAAGGTCTTCTGATCAGTCTCAGACAGCTGCTCTCTCCTTTTTCATTGCCCCCTTCCTCCTAAAAACCTGCCTGGTACTTCCTTCAAAAACAGAGTTTCCTTATATGAGAGCTAATAAGGAAATACCTCCATAGTTTCAGTTAAAATAAAACTAGTTTTCTTTAAAATATATGGTGTATGCAGAATGCAGAGTGGGGCAATGTCTTGGCACTGCCCCTCTTTGTTGCACCTACCAGACGTCTCTATAGCATCTCCACTGATGATGAAATAACACATCTGCCATGCGCTAGAAATGCCTGATGCACCACTAAGCATCCATGGGTTCTCCCGTTCAGTGACTGCAGTGTGTAATGTGGGAGCTACTGCATCACCGTCAAGTACACTTTTCTACAGATTTCTTTAAAAGAGGAAAGACAAACGGGAGCACTGAAAGCATCATGAGAAAAGCCTTCCACGCTTCTGAATTTTGACTCCTTTCAAAGAAAAGACTAAAGAATTTGTATCTGAAAGTGTTTACGTACACCTAAAAGAAACAAACAGCAGTCTTGTTGTTTACCATGTCCAAAACCCACTGGAAACTGGAGAGTGGCCCACTAAAAATATCAAAAAGAAGAAATCTTGTGTAATGGCTGAAGCAAAGGAAGTGCAATCTAGTGATTAAGGCAGGCGCAGGACTGCCAGGAGGTCTTTCTGGCAACAGTTTTATTCCTGGCTTTACCACAGGCTTCCTGTGAGACTGGGCAGGCACTTAAGGGCCAGATAGTGTAAGCACCTCTTGGAGCACACCGGGAGCAATGCCGTGGGATTGTGGCCAGGGCGTTTGTGGGGTCAAGACTTTGCTCTTGGAGCAGCTCACAGGCTGCTCTTGCAATCCAAGCCGAGCAGTATGAGCCATCTCATGGCCTGGGCTGGGGCAGGGAGTTGGGGAGGAGCCACCATGAGAAGGCTGTCCTGTGCTGGAGGGGAGGCAGGCAATGTCTTGGCCATGGCATCATTGCCTCTGGGCAGGCTGGTCGTCCCCTCTGGGGCTTCTGCAGCTGGAACAAAGCAAGGAACAAAGAGCCCCAGTCTGTGCTGCTCGGGGGCAGCAGAGCAGCATGTGGCCTCCTCCTCTGCACTCACCGTTCCTCCTCATGTGGTCGTGGTGGAAATTGCTGGACTTTATAAAGCTGCTCTCATTGAAAGACACCTTCTTAGGGAAAAGAAGAGAATGGGATTGAAAAGCAGGGGATTGTTTGTGGTCTAATCAAAGGGGCTTCTGCTCTCATCACCCTCTGGCTGAGTTTCCCCTCCATGGGCAGGATGAGCGAGGTGGGTGAGGGAAGGACACCAGCTACCCTATTTATACCTGTCACACATTAAAGGTGATTGCCTTGGGGTGTCCAAGTGCTCCCCACTGTCCGCTTCCCCAGGCTTGGAAAACAAACAGCCCTGGCTGCACAGCAGATCTGTTGCAGGGATTATCTGCTCGTTTGATGTGAAATTTAGCTGGTCTAAATCAGAAATCTGACCGCATCAGGTTCGCATTAGTTTGTGTGGAGGTAGTAGTTTCACACGCTGACATGGTAGCAATTAAGCGAGTCGCTACTGGTTCTTACCCCAGGGTACAACTTTGTTTTGTTCCTTGCAGATTACTGAGGCTGCGTGAGTTTCCACATAGTTTCCTTTCCTGTAGACCCTGGCTATTTCATGTTAAACCCTTTGGGACCATTTATTAGACCACACAAACGTTAATTATCTCCCAAAGAGGCAGACAGCGTTCCAGACCTCTAGCATAGCCAGTTACAAAAAATGTTATGAATCTGAGCAAGGAAAGGGATTTCACTAAAGCCAAAGAAGCTTTAAAACTACACAACCACAGGGAAAGAAATATTTTTGAACAGGAGGAACAGAAGACAAATATTCATTTCAAAATGCATCATTAAGGTCTTTTCCAATCTAAATGATTCTATGACTATGCCTTTCTTGGCATGGGAGGTGAGAGCAGGGGAGACCTTCTCCTGGGTCCCCCTTCATTGCCTCCCTCGGCTCCTTGCCTTGGATAAAGCCACAAACCTCATCTCCTCTTCATGTAAAACCTTCCTGAGGGACCCAATTATAGCTTGGTTACCCCTCACATGAGTCCACTGAGACAACCCACGTTTATTTTAAGACTGAGGCTGAAGGCCTGACATGCGGGAAGGGGTTGGATGTGTTCCACCCTTAGAAATAGCACTTTGTATGAAAGAAAAATGTCCGCACGGAAAAAAAGGTGAGATCCATAAGTTACAGCTGATCAAGGCAAAAACACACACAATCAATTATCCGAGCCGAGACTGAGCCCCTTGCTACTAAGAAAGTGAATGCTTTTCACAAGATGAGCTGCGCTCAGATGAAATTTCAGCATGTGACAGTTTTTCATCTTGAGGACCACATACCTCTGTGTGGCAACTAACTTTTCCTAAACAACCCTGCGTCTCGTAGATGCTGTAATGAAACAACTGCTGTCCATTATTTTCTAGAGTTCCCTGCTACAATACTCTGAGGCAGTCATGCAGGGGAGTATCTTATTCCAAACCCATTGTGTTTCTCTTGGCATTTGCATCATTTAGAAGTGAATTATTTTCATGTGAATTGAGGAACAAAATTCACGTCTATTACCTCAAAATTTAAAATTCCATACGCAAAATGTCTTCTACCTTCCAGATCAAACTATAAAAACGCAGGAAGAAGAAAATTTAATAAAATAGCAATTTGTGGCCTGGTCAAAGGCAATAGATGATCACATTACCTTGGTGTTATCTTGTTAATGCACAGTAACTGAATCTTACTAATTCATTTCATGACAGGCTGACATTCGTTGATCTCAAATATATAAAGAGACAGTTATTGCCAGAGAGGACAGACCTAAGCTAATGTTGCTGTTGGATGACTTGGGCAACTTCTCTTCGGTATTTGAGTCCCCTGAAGGCTGTCTGAAGGCTTCCATTGCTCAAACAAAGGGCTAGAAGCAAGGCTTCTAGATGGGAGCCCGCCTACATGGGACACTTAGCAGTCTCACAAGCAGAGTGAGGCCGAGGGAGTGAACAGACACAGGCAGGTTGGTACGATGCTTTTCAGCCCTGATGTCTACATTTCGGAGGGGCTACAGCATTCATATACAAATAACGAACGAAGGGAGGAGGCCGGCATTTCTAACAAGCTCAACTTGGATCTTCACAGCAATAGCTGCAACAGCTGTTAAGTCTGTAGAGCTTTTGAAAGGCAAACATTAATGCTGGCAAGCAAAGATGATAGCAAATCCAGCTGTAAGCCACCAGCTGAGGATTTTCTTGAGATAGCGAATGGCCTGCTGCAGAGACCTGACTTCTGTCACGTTTGTGGGTTCAGCAAGTGTCTCCACTGCTGCTTGTGCCTCCTGATGGAGCCAGGAGGTGAGAAGCAGCCCAGGGCCGTGTACCCCTCCTTTGCTGGTACATGCCCTTACAGGCAGTCTTTGGCACCACTTGGAAGAGGTGTCCATGTTGAGGCTGGATTTCCAGATCAGAGACCTGGCTCCATTAACAACTATGTCATCTGGAGGGGGCTGAGCTCCAGGTCAGGAAGGTCTCAGGTCCAGCAGCTGCAAGTTCTACCTGGCTGGAATCAGTCCATGGGCTTCTTATATAAGAAGGTGTATTTTGGCTAACCTGCATCAAACCCCTCCTACTAACAGAAGTGATGAGGTGGCATGAATGAGGCCTCTGGGAAATCAGCCATAGTCCTTGGTAGAGTTGTCCAGATGGTGGCTGGTTCTTCACAGCTGGGGTTACTTGTTAGCGCCTCCTGCACAGTTACACCAAGGGTCTGTGCTGGGAAGTACTCCTCCTCTTCGCGCTCCATGGGATCCTTCCCGCAGGCTGTTTGTCTCTCTGTGTAATTAATATCTCTGACATTAGCAGGGTAATGGCTGTTTTTATATTCTTGTAGCACTTTAACTGGGAAAGTTTTGTATATTGCCTCAAGGAAGATGGTGTGTTTGTGTATGTGCCAAGAGATTTCATGGATAACATAATAGTTACGGATTTTAATGACCTCCTCCACAGTTTCACCAACAGAGTGAAAAGCAACATAGAGTATTTTCTGTGTTAGTGCCCCAAATCCAGATTCCCTGTCTTCCTCCTGGTTTAAGTTTAGATGCTGTGTTTCTTTGTGGAGGCACAAGTGACAAAGACTCCAGTGAACAATTTCAATGGCTTTCTAAACTTATCCTGTAACAGAGCAGGTGTGTTGTATTTTGTAGGACTTACGGAGTATTAAGACAAAGTCAACTGACAGTTCAAAGGAAGCTGGGAACAGAAATTCTTTCCATACCTCATATCATTCGTGACAGCAGCTACCGCTTACATTTTTTGGTGTTTACTTTTCAAGAGGTCAACAACCAGTGTCTGCAAGGGAGAGTTTGCCTAGGAGTTATAATAGTCCAACTGTGTTGTTCCTTTCAGCAGCTCCCGTCTTTTGCTGGTCCAACTAATAACCTTCGTTCTATAGTTTCTTTTTTTTTTTTCCACTACATCAGAACTGCTCTCCTAAGGTATGAATATACATGTTTCCCATTAGCCAAACCCCTAGTATTTATGAAAAAGTATAACAACAAAGATATCGACTTCCAGGTTTGAGCCACAAGATTGATATTCCTCCAAAGTAAATACTGGCCTTGGCTGCACCACAGTCAATATTTACCTCGAGCAAAATAAATCTTGCTGACAACCAAAACCTGAAGTCAATATTGGCTTGCTGTAATCCAGATGGTATAAAGTAATCAGTTTCCTTGATATTACCTGAACGCTTTATGCAAATATTTTCAAGTTAAAGGTGGGCTCTACATTCCTGTAGTTGTAAATATGGTACTGAAACCATCCCCCCATTTTCAGACAACACAAACCTGAGAACTGTCCAAGAGAGCATATGAAAGCTCTCCTATCTCAGAAACAACCTGTGTGTGACTGATTAACTATCTAATCTGGGTTCCTACTCTGAGACCCATTACACCAATGTCTAAAAGTCTTCCAAATCCTTAACAGAGGTGAAGTTTGCAAAGAAATGGAATATCTTTTACTAGACCAGGTGATATAGCTGCCAAAGCGGATAAACTGGGCACGCAGTCCTTAGGTCTAAAGCTATTGACTCTTCCTAAAAACCCTGCATCTCATTTATTTAGACCACCAGGTCTACAGCAATATCATTGCTACTACTACCTCTAAGAAGAGAAATAATTTCTTCCTCCTAATCCATGGAGAAACATTTTAGTACTGAAAGAGGTTCTTTTGAATGGATTTCCTTTGGTAACCAAGCTTCAGCAACCATTTCATTTGCATGCCTTGCTGTTTATCTGTCCGTTGATCAGTCAAATGCTCACTAATGTTGAAGCCTGTTGGCCAACACCCACCATATTTGACAAACAACAGATTCAAATTAATGAAGATCCTAGAGGTTTTATGCAAAACCGGTGAAGAAGAGGTACCTAAAGTACCTAGTCTTCCATTGGCCATGCCAGAAGAGTCAATCTGGGTAGTCAGCATGCCCCAGCCTTCATGCCCACTGCAGCATAGTGTGCCTCCTGCCCACATGCCAGCCTGTGGGCACAGGCAGCAGCACCGTGAAGCAAACTGGCAGGTACAGATACTGGGCCAGTACTGGGACGTAGAGCACCACTCCATAGGAGTGAGCAATTCCGCTGACCATGGAAAAGCACTGTCTTTTAAACTTATCTGTCTAACCGAGTGCACTGTACGAGTACAAGTGCACTGGCACTCTCCTGCAGAGCGAGAAAGTTGAAATGAGGTCATTCACTTAATTTGTAGTTCCAAAAGAAGCACGTATCTTCTCAGAGCATTTTGCAATTATGGTGACCAAAGCATCCAGAAGGCTCTTTTTTAGCTGGAGCATATGTTGTTCCATTGCAGCAGCTGTTGTAGGCAACTGTGGCCATGAAGTCTGAGTGAAGCTCCCTCAGGCAGCTAAACCTGCCTCAGATAGGCCTTGCATATCAGGACAGAAATCATGAGCCACTTTCCATATTCAGTGAGAAAACAGGAAAACGAACAGAGAGCTTTTGAATGAGTCACTGATGGGCTGAGGTTTTTTTGTCCTTGCTGGAGTTTTTTTCATTTCTAAATATAAATAATGAGTTGCAAGAACTGAAAAAACATCAACTAGATTAAGTCCTGATGAAGTTTTGTAATTGTTACAGTTCACAGAGTTGCTTTGCTAGATTATTTTTCCTTCCGTTCATGTTACCTGTGTGAAGATGTTGGTGGTCCTCACAAACCCTGAAAAGATATCCGAACACAGCACTCACCACTCCCTGCAGTGCAATTTTGCCTGATTAGTGATCTCTCTGGGAGGTCAGTGGCTGGAACAGTTTGTGAGCTGTATTATAAAAGAAATAAATAATAGAAAATTATAATGTTTAAGGCCAGTGGAAGAGCACAGGTGCAAAAAGCTGCAGACTTTATAGACTGTTAGCGCTACATTAAAGCCTAGTTCTTCCCTTGGTAATGCTGTAGCCATTCCCAAGGAGAGGGATGCTTTCCACCAAGAAAAATAAGATGTGCCAGGACACTGCTCAGGACTATTTGCTTGTCATGGTTGACAAAGATACAAACTGGGGCCAAATCAGGTATTATTTAATGAAAATAATGAAGTTAATGATGCACATATGAATGCCTTCCATATTTCTATAGGGCGCCTTCCTCGCTGGCCACCTCTTTCCTGAGTAAACCATGCCATGGTGCAGGGTGGACTCCGCAGGTCTTTGCCTCAATAAGCTACTCCACATTCACAGTGGGTGAACCTGATTCCAGGACAGACCGTGCTTCGCAAACCACTGGAGCACCAGAAGTGCCTGCTCATCTGCAGAAGGCTGGGTCACTAACTACTTGATCACATCTCTCCTGAATTTCTAGCTCCTTATCTCATCGAAAGCTAGACTGCAAATATTTCCCCAAATTACCTACCAAAGCAATTTGAGCTACTGCATGGATGTGAAGGGTTTGTAAATGGTAGGAGTGGTTATGAACAGAAAGCATGATGTGCATGATGGATGGTACGAGGATGCCAGCTCTGAAGCCTTTAACTCTGTAAACCACTTCTTTCCATGGCAGAAGAATTACCCTGCCTTGCTCTGGGCCAGCTGGCCAGCCTGTACCTTCGGTAATTCAAAATTTTTCCTGTAGCCTGAGCTGAAGAGTGTATCATGAGACATGTAACCCAGATACAGGGCTCAGTCTGTAAGAAAAAACAGGGTTAGGGGATGGCATAAATGACAACATTTGAGTATTAACATGACACTCAAAGAGATGCCCTTTAAAACTGAGCTGACTCACAGGGAAGCGTTTCACTTTTTCCAAAACCTACGACTTGTTTTCCCCACAGAAAGGACAGGAAAACCCCAAACCGAACAGACTTAAGATACTTTAATTCTCCCTGACCCAAGTAAAAAGAAAAAAAAAGTGTAGAAATATTGGAACTTCCCAGAGGATGGTGTTATGAAAATTTAGATTTTTACCGAGCTGCAATCCCACAGTGGTGGGGCAGAGTAATAACCATTTCTTTGGGCTTTTCCTTAGACGCCACCAGAGCTGTATAGGAAAGCACAGGCTATACATGCACTGAGCCTGACTACAGTTATTAACAGCAAACCTCCGTTTCCAAAGCTTGTGCCCGGTGAAAGTGAAGCAAATCCAGTCTTAGTTTCTCCTGTTTCTGGGTGAGCACTTGGGACTCACCCTTCAACATAATAGGTTAGGACCTGCCTCCTCCTGAGCACTGCCTTTCTTTGCTGAGCCTGACCATGAAAACAGAGGCATTTAGGCACTCAAGCCAGTTGCCCATGGATGAAACGAGAAGAGCCCCAGCTATGATGCTCCCTGCAGGGTGTCACTGACTGAAAGCCCTCTCCCCAGCCTGGTGCAACTGCAGCATGCTCTCAGCCCCCCACTTTTTTCCTCAAACTGTGAAACCCAAGAATATGGAAGGTCACCCTAGACTAGTGGGACAAGGACTATTAATGACAGAGAAGCATGGCCCCAGAGCTTGCTGACTGAACGAGAAGGACAAGTTTAAGCCGAGGCTGCTGACACAACACCAGGGGTTGGTGGGACCTTTGCAGCTCCCACCAGAAGGGCTCCAGCCTGGTGTCTGTGTGGGCTGTGTGCTGTCTTCACAATCTGAGGAGGGTCTAGTGTGCTTGGCATTTGAAAAGCACCAGGGCTATGGGTAGGAGGATTTAACTGGAGATCTAAAAGAAAAAAAAGCTAAACCAAGTAAAAGTTGAGTCTAAAACCCAATCCATGCACTGGTACTTGGTCTTGCCATGTAACTTGTGTGTCTGACGCTTGCACTAATAAGCAAATGTCATGACTCAGGTAATTCTCCTTTTCTTTCTCTCTGGGTCTCATTTTGTTTTGCAAGCCGTGGCATGAGCTAGCTTTAGCCTTGCCATAAAAATGTGACTCACTTCCTAAGGGCAGGCTAAAATAACCTGAGGATTTTTTAAAATGCTGCTTTTACCTTCTTAGCCACAACAGAAAGACATTGGGGATTTCTAGAGGAAAAAAAAATTTTAAAAATCAGGTTTGTTAAACACAGATGAGATGTTCTTTCCAGCCTGATTTTCTTTGACTGTATGAGTTGTTCCTTTTCAGAAGAGAAAATCTGTGCCTCTCCTGTGGCTAACATTTGACAATCAGCACTTCTTCTCTCTTCCCTGAACGGTAAAGCCAGGGGGAGGGAGAGGGCTGAAAGTAAAGCAAAGAATTGTTCAGATTGCCTAGATCCCTCCAGGAAGTGATCTTTCTGCTTTTACTCCAGACACACGCCTCCCAGCTAGCCAGCAGCTCCAACTAATTAGCACACGTGATGGGAATAGGAAACAAAGTCACAAACAATAGTAGCGTGGGAACGCAGTGTAAACTGCAATTACATAGACCCCCCTTCCTTCCCCCACCCACCCCCCACTCTGCTCTTCCCCAAATAAATAAAGGCATAAATAAATAAATAAATAAGTGTATAAATCCGAAAGAGCTGCCGACAATACAGGAGATAAGCATGGGAGGCAGCGCAAACCATGCTGGGCAGAAGGTGAAGATCGGCATTAGCAGAACGAGCAAGAGCCAGCTATTATTTTCATTCCATACTTCAAGAATATCAAGGCTGCTTCGCCTCCTTTTGTTCAGTGTTGGGGCACAACAGAAAAATGTGTTTGGGGAATTTCAGCACTTGCCAGGTCATGGGGGAGGTCACTCCACTTTTGTTGGGAGAGAGGCAGGAGAAGAAAGAGGGCAATCAAATATCCTCCTTAAGGCAGCTTACAAGCACATGTCTCATGCTGTCAGGAGCTAGGCTCCAGTGTGACACTTCCAGCTTCTTGTCTTCCTGCCAAGCTGAATATGTTTGGTATACGTTATATATGTGAGAAGTGGTCAGCACTTCCCCGGCCGACCACAGCTTTAAGACATATTATAACAGAGCTATTGTGTGGGATTAAACACATTTGCTGTGGTTTAATCACTAAGAGTATGTGATTGTTTGCACTTGCTTTAGAGCACCCTCATAAATACTGGCCATGGAGGTGTTCATACAGAGCTCATCATCACAGCATCGCAGTGCTTTGACAGTTATGTATCGAGAGGCATGTTCTAGTGATTTGGTTTTGTGACAAGTAAACACAAGGGATTTTTATCATTGCTACAGAAGGATGAATCAAAAGAGAGGCTTGGGTATGCATGGGAAGTTACTGCTACAGCTGACCTGGCATGCTGCTTTGGTAGCTAATGTTCCCATATAACTGAGATTATCTAGAATAAATCTTTCAGATGGGTGCGATTTTGGAAGAAAACTATTCCGCCTGGAATAATTTTTCTTCTTTAAAAGCAGTTGAAATGAAGGTCACACTGAGAACAGTGGATCCACACAGGGTATTGGTTTTGCACTACTATACTGGTCAGCTCTGCATGGTCCACAAGTCTTGACTTTCCTGAAACACGCAAGAATGCTGCAGTTTTTAAGTACTGTGAGCAAGACTGAAATAATGCGTCTCGCAGGGAAATACCCTCAGTGTCAGTGAAGGCTGTTTGTTACTGTGTGGCACTTCAAAATTGGCTTGAGTCTCAAAATTAGCTGCTTTATAACTCCTCAATTTGGAGTCAAAAACTCTCAGATCAGATGCTGATACACATGTTGATTATTTAGGAAATTAAAGTTTCCCTAACAAAAAGTAGCTTCAGTTTCTAACTTTGTTCTGGCAAAATCAGAGTAGCACTTCTCTTCTGTTGTTTATTTTTATCCTAGTGTTCCATAGCGTAATGGAAGAGACAACCGATGACAGGATTTTATTTGGATATCCCCCAAAGTCCAAAAACTCTGTCTGCTTGGAATGAGGTTTCACATTCAAACTGATCAAGCTTAGTCTTTATTTTACCTAAAGTAGGCAATCAGGTTACTTTGCCAGGATCTCTGTGATGAAACCTCAGTCAAAGTCCTGACCACCCTGTGGCAATTAAAAATCCCTGGCACTTTCTCATTCTTGTCACACATGCTAAACATCCCCTCACAGTTCATTACTCTGCAGTTGGGGGGTGTCTTATGTAGTGGTTGCTTCCCTGGGTCTAACTTTGGCTGATCGCTGTGGGACGGCAGGTGTCTGTCAAATGCAATGGCAGGAAGGTGTGAGGTGAATACAAGTTATCTGAGAGAAAATAAAGAGGCACTTTTCCAGGATTCAGTGCTCACCATGTCAGATAGGTACTATTCACCAGTTTTGTTAAACTTGTCTGTGCAGTGGTCATCAAAGCTTTCAACAGCTGGTACCTTCAGAAGCAATAAACTAATGCTTTCATTGGCTTTATTCTGAACTGTTCTTACCAACAGTTACACGGCATGCTCAACTTTCATTTTTATTTTTGCACAATGAAATCTACTTCTTGGAAACTTGTTAGGAAAAAGGATTGTTTCTGTTTGACAAAAAGTCAGGTTTTCCCCTTGAAAGAGCATACTTCTAAATAACAGTCTGCATGGTGGAACAGAAGGTCTGGGAGCTGTTTTCTATCCTATGCTTCCTAGCAATAATGAATAGCACACGCACATTTTTCTCAAAGCTGCATCTTACTGGCAAAGAAAACTCAAACTAAGTCTCAGGCTGTGAACTCTTTGGAGCAGGGACTTCCATACCTCCCTGTATGACACAAAGCATGGTTTGAACACTGCTGTTAGAACATTGAAGTTGCAAAATTGCACAGGAAAAATGGCTGGTCAGGCTGTTTGTTGACGGACTGTGAGGATTTTGACAGCAGGAAACCAGAGCAAGTTTCTGTATGATTATTCCTTAGTCCAATTAAGAGAAAAGTACTGTAGGAACAGAAGAAAACTGTTCTGGCAAACTAAAGAGGACTTGGTTGAAAAAAGGTCAGCAAAAAGAGAAACACAGTTTTACTCCGTGATATCTGGTGCCAACTGTATTGTGATACTGAGGAATGAGCACGGGGATAAATAAACTGCCCAGCTGTAGTGAAATTGCCACCTTGGCGGGATGGTGTCTGTGGTGTCTGTAGGTGACATGCATCTGCGGTCACTTTCCCCTCTAGCATTTGGCAATGCTGATAGAAGCTGTCATGCCAATAACGTGTTACTGAATTTCTTGTGTGTTTTTACACACAAGGTATACTCTTACACACAAGGTATACTCTTACACACAAGGACATTACATCATTTCCATGTAATTAAGAGCACAGGTGGCTGCAAAGCAAATCAGGGTGTTCTACAACACACCACCCCAAGTCAGCCCCCTTTTGCACCCATTATGAGACAGCCATTAATTAACAAGACCCGATGTCATTCCTCCTGGAGGGTCTTAGCCTCCGTCAGTGCACAGGACAGATTGTGCTTCAGGACTGGAAGAAGGGATGTCTAGCAGAAGAAGCTGCTGCCTGTGAGAGCCTTGGCTCAGAGGGAGGCTTGCATGAAAAAGAGAAAAGGGGTTGAATGGATTAGAAAGGAAACCAGGTGATAAAGAAGCCAATCTGCCTGTTCCCCCCTCAGTCAGAGGGCTGACTGAGTATGAGGTAGCTTTGCCTGCTGGCAGCTTGAATGTGTGTCCACAGATTAGCCCTTTACACAGTTACAGCCCAGGTCTGGTTTTGGAGATGAACTGAAGCCTAACCAGGTAAATGCAAAGACTGCCTGCACTGTTCGGAGCCATCCGGAAGAGAAATCTGCACTGCTGCCATTTATTATGCTGACAGTGCTGGTCTTGCTTATTTATAGCTATAAAGTACTTCCAAAAAATTAGAGCTGAAACCTATGCAGCAGCAGAAGTGTTGCGGCTGAGGCATTCTGCTTACAGTAAGGGCTTTGATGTAAAAATTGTCCCTGTCCTTGGCCAGCTTGAGGACAGAAATATCTTGATGACCTGGCTATCACTACAGATGCACATGAGTATGAATGTGTGATGTTTATGTTCTTTGTGGCAGCGGTTGCTCCACCACAAAGGCACACAGCATCTGCACAGCAGAACTTGGGGCCAGCACGCTTAACTTCTGAACTGGGTACCTGGACCTTAGAGACGTTCAGACACGAATTTCAGTGTTCAGCTCCTGAGAAAACACCTTTACAGTCACAGTACTGCTAACAGATCATGCGAGAAGTCTAAAAACCTCTTCTGTTCCTCCCGCTCATTTCTCAAGCATTTCAGTTCCATCCCTGATAACCAGTTTTGAACTGAACTGGCACCAATACTGGACACATTCAGCCAGTAGTAAATTAAAATACAGGAAAAAATACAAGATTTGGAGCAGCAACTTCTTTCTTGCAGAGCTGATGCTGCAGCTTGATATACGTGGGAGGGGGGGGTCATGGGGCATTGATGTTTTTGCCTTACTGCAAGGGGAGTGCCGGAGCCACCGGTTGAATTGGGCACGGTAACCATAGTAACAGCTAGTTTCCGGGACTCGGGGTGACAGGTTGACGGGATTACTCTTCAAAGCACTTGCTCCCTTGGGAGCAAAGACCTAAAGGAAGGGGATGGGAGTTAATTTAGCGCACACACTAGATCAAGGGTCAGCAGTGGCAGGGGTTCCCTCGGGGGGGGGCCGCAGCAGGACTGAATTGGGCACGGTAACCATAGTAACAGCTAGTTTCCGGGACTCGGGGTGACAGGTTGACGGGATTACTCTTCAAAGCACTTGCTCCCTTGGGAGCAAAGACCTAAAGGAAGGGGATGGGAGTTAATTTAGCGCACACACTAGATCAAGGGTCAGCAGTGGCAGGTCTCCACTGGAGGGAAGCCTGCAGCAGCAATAAACAACTCCCCTTCAGTGAGACTTCGACTAGCACCAAAAATGCTGTTAAGGCATTCAGCAAATCAAAATGGGGAGTGCACACAAAAAGAGACACCACTCCCTTCTAAGAGACAGTTGTGATCAACAGTTCCTGCATGACCCAAACCTGTGTCTCTGTTTGCTGTGATA
>NW_010388472.1:1075-1855 GCF_000710305.1 Buceros rhinoceros silvestris | reverse complement strand
GCCAGATGTGGCTGCACAGCCTGAATCTGGAAACAATGAGTTGTGCCAGACCTCAAGTGATGGGGAAGCTGCGGGGGAGGCAAGTGTGCTGTGTATGATAGGAGAGGGTGTGGGATGAAATGTTTGGTAGCAGGGTGACTGAGGCATGGGCATGGCTGCAGGAAGAGGTGGGTATGTAGAAGGCAAGAGGGTGCTTGGACTGCAGTGTGAAGCAGGGAGAAGGGAGGTACTGTGGTGGTGTAGAGAAGAGAAGGCTGTCATCTCCTAAGGTTCATTCCCTCATTGCTGTGAAGGTATCAGTGTGGTTTGAAATTAAGCTCTTTTCAGAAGTGACACCTTCTTGTACACTGTCATTTTAGTTTCCTTGGACTTTGGCAAGCAAAGGGCTGCCCTCCCATCCGCCCTCCTGGTGAGAGAGGTGCATCACAGTGCTGTCTCAACCTGCTCGCAATTTCTGGCTAATAACACTTCCCTTTGGGCCATGGTTAACAATTAGACCAATGCTGAGGATCAAGCCCTGCCCAGTACCAGAAAAGCACAAGAGTAATTTGAAGCTGGTTTTGCTGTCTGTTCCTCCTAGTGCTGGATGGGAAGATTGAAACCACACATGGGCAAACATTTCTTATCTTCCCACGGCAGCTGATAGCCAGCCGCAATTGTTCACACCGAGGACCAGCTACCCTCTACTTGCCCGTTCCTGTAAATCATTCAGAGAAGTCAGTGTCTATGCAAGCTCTGAAAACAGCTTTGGAGGCTGCCTGGCCCCAGGGGTTCATGGAG
>NW_010388472.1:0-922 GCF_000710305.1 Buceros rhinoceros silvestris | reverse complement strand
AGTGAGCGAAGGAGGGGGGGGGGGGGGCAGCCCCACGAACACAGGGAACTTGGGTGACCAGACCTCCACTCACAACCAGTGAGTGCTTAATGCCAAGTAACTTCTTGCTTGATGATTTTTTACCCCCTAGGAGGAAGAAGACATAGACATGCGTGGATGGGAGAAGTCTGATGTCTAGTGTGCAGACAAAAAGGCATAAATGTCACTGCACCCTTCCAGTGACCTGGCTTTTGGTCCTGTAAAAGCAAGTGATGCAGGCAGACAAGTTTCACGACAAAAATACAGGGGCTGGAAAGGTGGAAGTAACAGAAGTGCTGACACAAGCTTAATTATAGCACTGCAGAAAGGATAGATTTATGAAAAATGTACTGTGGGAGCAGAGCGTTTCTATCTCCTTTGGTTAGCTAAGTACTTAGAGGTGGCTGCAGGACTGTTTCTACCTTCTTTAACTGCAGGTCTTTTACTCTCTTCAGCCTGCTCCTTGCTTCCAGTTCCCTTTCCCCAGAGATCCTTTGCAAAAGCATGGTCAACTCCACGAAATCCAAAGCAACTCTGTGCCAGGAACTTTTACGTAAACCGGGGGGTGGGGGTGGTGCTGAAAGCAGCTATTCCAGGGTCTTGAAATGAGGAAACCTGGGTTCACCGATTCTTTGTCATACTGTGGATGGCTTGGTTATACTCCAGCCCCTCTAACTGCGAAATGCGAAGGAAACAAAAGAAGCCTTCGTTAAAAGGCTTCATGTAAATGAAAATTTAATTACTACGAAACCACCCTCAGAAAGCACACCCTCATTGTGCCTGGCCCATTTTGCCAGCCTGAGAATGCTGGCAGAATGCAGACGGCCTGTGCTGGGGAACAGGGCAGCTTGGGGCAATGCGGCACCCGGGCTGCGGGCCCTGCGCGGCGCCAGGCAGCGCGTCC
>NW_010388471.1:20737-27034 GCF_000710305.1 Buceros rhinoceros silvestris | reverse complement strand
AAGCCAAGCCATGATGATGACCTCTAGTCTGGTCCTGTGGTCTGATTATCTGACTGTAATTGTAATGTACCTTTTGGGTTAATTTCTTACCAAGCAGAATTTGGCCTTCTCCAAGACAAATCTGTGAGGCATCAAAGGACAGTGAAGGGTCAAAACTAGAAGATGTGCTTCAAAAGCCCATTCCTGGTCTGAAGTATGATGTTAGTGTAGGCACACTGAGAAAAATCCACAGTAAGGGGGCAGGCAGTTGTTCTTTATTGGCTTCTCAACAGGCCAGAAGGGTCCTTTTTGCAGGGTGACTGCAGCCTCTTGATAAGTGACTGAAGGCAAAACTCTGGCTCACTCTCTGGATTCCTTTGGATGGCTCTGTAGAGAAGTAACAGGAAGGAGCAGACAGGAGTGTTGGAGGGCAACTGAGAAATAATCTTCTTCCACATGGCTTCATACCTAGTAATACTGTACAGGTATCTTACCTTAAAGTGGTTAGGGCGTACTTGTATATGTTGGAAACTTAAATGGTTACAAAATAAATGCAGCAAGTCATAATTAAACCAAGATACACAGTGACATTCTTTCAGGTTAAGTTACAGGTTTGAACATGTAATAAAAACATATCCAAGCAGTAAGTTATTTAAGAGAGCCAAGATAAACAGCAGCTCAGTAATGAGTCAGAGCTACCTACTTTTACTATATTGTTTATATTTGCTTAGTTTTTTCTATTTGTTACATGAATATTCAATAAAACTAAACTTTTAACCTTTTTTTAATCTTGGACACTTGATAATTTATCTCCCTGTGATAGGCTAGCTGGATGTTTCACAATTAAGTAGTGAATGGCATTGGATATGCTGTCTATAAAAATACTGTTTAGAAATTGAATCAATCATTTTGATTTTGTACTTTACATATTAACAAACCATTACTAAATATTATGAAACTACTACTACTTTTACCATACATAAAACATATATTTAAGACCTTCTTAATGAAGGCAACTATTATTTTCTGAATCTAGCCTGGCTTTTCATGTTTTAATAAAAATAGGGAAGTATTTTTACTTCTGAATATATTTGTAGTTGCTTGCTATGTTATAAGCGCTGAAGGTGGTCATTGCTGCTGCCCACTGCCTGTTTGCGCTGATGGAATGCTTTACTTACCCAGGAGTACAGTTTCAGCTGCAGGGAAATAATACTGATTAAACTTTACCATGTCTTAGAGGTGAGAGTGTTTTTTCCAGTCACTAGGTAGCATACAAGAAAGGACTGTCATTGCATTAAACCTTTTTGTGTGTAAAAAATGTAGAATGAAATACCAAAGGAGGAAACATTTAGAGAATTACGTATTTTATACAAGAGAATCCAGAACTGAAGTCAGAGACTCCAAGGCAGACAAGATATTTCCAATTTTCTTATCGGACAGATAGTTTGCTTCTTCATTCAATGCTCATCTTCAGGGAGGGTGGGTGGAAAATCAGCCAGCTGAAACAAAACCAGAAAAATTTGCCTAGAAAGAAATACTGGAATTTTCTGATGTTCTGAGCCAAGAGTGATAGTCCTTGCTAACTGCTAATTATACTGTCAGTAGTAATATGTATTTAAAATAGTAGCACCTCTTGTTTTCTCTGTTGGTATCAGTTGGTGTTTGATGGTTCTAGACCAGTTTTAAGTACTCCTTTAAGACTGCATTAAGGGTACTGAATTAATTGCAATTACCACTGCTAGCGTATACTTGCTAGAGTTAAAAGACATATAAGGAAATGGTACAATGGGTTTTGTCCAGATTTGACACATCAGTATGATTCTAGTTAACAAATTAGAGAATTGTGATGCTTCTGCATGCATGTCTTGGTCAATGAATCCATGTACGCCCTAGCTGGATTATCCTGGTAAAAGTCTGGTTGCTGAGAGAGAAAAATCAAAACCATATAATGCAGCCCTTTGAAGGGGGTGCAAATCTCTTCTGACTGAAAATTTGTCTTGTTTCCAATCCAAGGTAATTTCTTGCTTGGATGATGTAATCTCTTCCTGGGACAGCTGGCAGCTCGGGTTTAATTGTCTGAAGAGTTTAGTTTTTGGGGCTTTTGCATCAAGTTTCCTGTTTGGGGGATCATTTTGCATGACACTGAGTCTAGAAACAGTGTTTAAACAGGTTACAGAGTAAACTACAAGAGCTACTTGCAATTCAATGTCACGTGTTTTGAAAGAGCTGGAGATTTTGCAATGTCTTTTTATTGTGACTAAGTGGATAGTGTATAATGCACATGAATATTTCAGAAAATATACTTTAGTGGAACCAAAATGATATCTTTATACTGGACAGTGGTATGCTAACAGGTATGGGGACCTATTTTTTTGAATGGTATGTCTATCTGTAAATGAGATCTTACTGTACACACTTTTTTAAGGCATCAGGAACTGAAATCAGCTGCATTTGTTATTGTGGAGCAGTAGGTGGAAAGCTGTTTTGGTTCCTGGAAATTCAAATGAAAAATACATCCATATCCTCAAGAAGGATGTGTGTGAATAAATGTATGTAGGTAGAAAAGCGTAGATCAAACTAGTATGTTCTGAATAGTTTTTAGTTTAGATGCATTAAATGTTTTCCTTTTTAATTCTGCTGTATTTTCAGATCATGCTAATTCTTTGCTTATTTTGCTCATTTTGCATTTTTCATTCCTTCTCCTCCTTTCCCTTATGTTTTAATCCTACCCCATTTTTTCACATGACAGGAAAAAGCCAGATCACATCAGGTACCAACCAGCTTCTTTTATACCTTCCCAGTATTTCTTTGGCACGCAAAAAGCTCTTAATTAACCCTGCATTTAATTTTTATTACTTGCAATGGATGTGTAAGTGGCTCAGTCTAAGAAAATAACAGAAGGATTCTGCCTGGGATGCCAGTTATACCTGCTGCTCAACACCTTCGAAAGAATTAGAAAGATTGAGCTGGTTTTAGCTAAAAAGGAATTAAAGCAAAGTTACTGCACTCAAACTTCTGAGTATACAAGATCAGTGTTTTGACTTTTTCCAGTTGAAGTTGGTGAGATTTTTCTTATCAACTGCACTGGAAACTGAGATGTAACTTTTAAATGTTGTGCATTCTTAATCACTCTGGTTTATTTGCATGCTGATAGCAGCTAGTGAAGAAGACTGTTCCCTTTTGAGAATCAATAGGCATGATTCATTTTTATGTAAAACTCATGATGTAAATTTTCTCTTTCTTTCTGGTACTGTTCTCAGAAACGGGAAGTGTTTTTCAATGAATTTTGTGTTGTTTCATATTTAACATACCCTTTTGAATTGTGTAGCTATAGACATATATAACATTCACTTTCTAAATCCAAACAGCTCTATTTAAGCACTTCTGAGGGAGGCACTGCAAAATATTTTAAGATTCCCCAAGTATGTTTTCTCCTTCACCGTGCTTATCTCCTGGTTTTGAGAGAATGACGCATTTAAAGAAACTTTTATAACAGTCAGTACTTACTGCACATGTGTTGCCTGAAGTTTTATGAACGCTAGTTCTTAGAACAGGATAGATGTGCTATACCTTGTAACAGCACCTCCAGTGTATCTCAGAGGTTCCTGGCTGTTGCTGCTGTGGACCCCCAGTAATCTGTGTCCTACAGTAATGAGTAGAGTTTATTGATGATCCGTGGTTAATATGAAATGAACCAGAGTTCTTGGCCTGAATAAAACTGCTCGGGTTGATCTTGGTCAATAAAAGTTTCTTTTTAAAATAAACATCGAACCCCTCCAATTTTTTTGGCTGGACAGGAAAGTTCTCTTAAATAGATTTAATTTCTCTACTAGGAAAAAAAGGGGCTGGAATACTTTGAAAACTTCTAAACTAGGCTTTAAAGATGACTCAGAATCGTTTTACAATTTGTGTGAGCACTTATATCCAGTTGATCAGATTGGAGCTCATTTACTTTAACTCACTAAATATTTCATTGTAGAACAAACGAAGCAGTGCATTAATGAAGTTGATTACACTACTGAAGGACATTATTAGGGGTTTGCTTCGTTGCATGTTATCTTGGGGCAAGGCTGCATTTTTTTTTTTTTTTTCCTTTATCACTTAGGCACTGCTTTTCATGTTTTTCTATTTGGTGTTATATTCAAAAAAGGCACATAAGAAAGCCTGAGTTTATTTTCCTTTTCTAGTCTTGAGTTACCTATTTGAATATTAGCACTAACCTGCCTTATGCTCATATTTGAGGCTTAGTTACTGCATATATGTGGGGTTTTTTTTAAATACATGGTAGAAGTGATACCTTTTAAATAGCAGTGACCAAAACTACTGCTGTTAATAAATTGAAAAAGTACTTAACTTTTTGCATTTTTCTATTCAATTGTCTTAATCTAAAAAGATCACCATTATTAAGTTGGAAAACCAGTATTAAAAGAAGATCCTGTTGCTGCTTTTTAGATTAAATGTATCTGCACAACATTTGAAAAGATTAATTGTTAAAAGGTAGAATCTCATCTGTCTGCTAAGTACTAACTTTTCTAAGAAATACTAGATTTTCTGATTTGATCTAACTTTTTATATATTAATTTTTCTTAACAATCTTTGTGTGCTTCTTTTCATGAATGGCTTGTGGTGGTTGAATAAATACATGGAGCCCTCTCGTTACTAATTGTAGTAAACTGTAGCTTGAAGTTCAGCAGCCTGTGGCGAATAACAAGAGATGTTGTGGTACAGTGTTTTGTATGCTGTTACCATTGGAACTTGTTGGCAGTGCAGAAAGAAGTGATGTGTGTGTAAGTGGGGTATTTGAGATAATTGAGGAATTATGCCATGACAAACACAAGTTCACATTATAAGCCTGAACAAACCGAAGAAGTACAAATGTGATTTCAGGACTGAGTTATTTTTTACATTCCCTTCATTTTTGCCACTTCAAACCAGTGATAATTGGTTAGCTTTTCTTGTGTGCATCCCCAGAAGAGCTGGAAAGGGATGGTTATATTTGCTGCTTTTTTTATAGTCAGTGATCTGATAAAACACAGTTGTTGAACTGAGGTGCTCATAATTTTTTCCAAAATATGAATGATCTTTCTATTCTCTATGAATTGTGTCTTGTCTGAACAGCGAGCTTGACATTGAAGGATACAGTTCAGAGGAGGTTTTAAGTGGTTTGGATTTTATGGGGATGCCCTCATTAAGTCTGTGATACTTTCCTACAAAGCTGAGGCTTAAGTTAGGATCCTACTTAGAAGGTTTTCTTTGGTTTTGCTTTGATTTCATATACAATCGTTTTATTTTATTCTCTAAATTTTTAAGTGCGACATATAGATAGATATGATAGCAACACGGCAGCATTTTTAGTACCTTAGTAAGTTTTTTCTTAGTCCTACTCTCAAAAATATTTCAGGAGTGAGTAGTTTACACAGTTTAAGTATTTTTGCTATTCAAACTATCTGCATTTTGTGTTACCAAACAATTAAAATTGTAGTTTGCTGCTAAAAATACAGAGTGTGTTCTCTGAAATGAAAAAGTTTTGTGTGATAGCTTAACTAATGTCATAACATGGATGTGTTTGTTTAGGACTCAAATTATTTGAACCTTGCTTTCTTCTCTGTTTCGTCTCTGCTTTCCCTTTTCATGTTATTCTCACGAAATACTTGCCAACGCTGACTGCAGCATTACTTCTGTGAATCCTTTTTTGCAGTCTCTCTGCAGACTGTATGTTAGTACCTGTCAGTCAAATGAGCACTGTAAAATCAGTTACGTATTCTCTGGATGTCTCTTCATTTGAATAGGCGCTGGTTCTCAATACAAAATAACCAACTTGTGTACCAGAAGAAATTTAAGGTAGGTGTCAAAAACTGGCTTGGGGTAGTTTGGGGGTTGGTGGTGATTTTCCTGATTGATCAGGGGAAGGAGAAATAGTGCTGACATTGGCATCCTGTGTGGTCTTCAACAACCGACTGCATTTTCTAAATCAGTTTCACCCTTCACGGAATGGAGTAATAACTACACGTGGAGGTTGTGGGGTTCCTCAACAGTGACTTGTAAGCACCTTCTTTATCCGCTGTGGTTTCATTACCTCGTTGCAGAGAAGGTTTGTGAAGAACCTTAAAAGTTTTTGGTCTCAAAAGGCTTGTACACACTTGCTGGCAGCAAAATGTACTCTTTGAGCAGTTGTGTTTGCTCTTTAAGAGCTTGCTTCCTCCAGTTACTTACTGGGTTCACATCCCGGTTTAGGGGGTGGGTCATGAAAGCATTTGTTCTGAAACAGTCAGGGATGCTACGTACCTGTATTTGATCCTGGAATCGTAAGGCGGTTCA
>NW_010388471.1:0-20657 GCF_000710305.1 Buceros rhinoceros silvestris | reverse complement strand
TCGATAGCTGTCTTCTGCTGGTGGGAACGCCCAGTTGTTGTATATGACGGCAGCCAGCGCAGCTCTGCCCCGAGCTGTGGAAGGCTTTTCAATCAGCATTTGGGCCTGTGCTCCTTTGTTTGCTGTTCTAGAATTTGCTTTTGCACCAGGCAGCTGTAACTGCTCTTCATGTTGGAAAAAAATAGAGAACTGGATGGAGAGGGATTCAAAAAAAGAGAAGAGCTTATGACAGTTCCTTTCTCTTCCCTGTTACCAGACCAGGTTCAGAGGCTATTCCTTGTTAGCTGAAGCCGTCAAATCAAGGATCTGCATTTTTGTGGTTGGAAAGGAAACGTACAGTTGAGTTTGAGTGAGCTTGTTAGAGTTGGGCATTTTGTGTTTGCGAATTCCAGTTGCATTTTTACGCTTGTTTTTTAAATGTGCATTTAAAATGCTGTTACTTAGAATAGAATTCTTTTGAATGAAGTCAAATTTTCAAAACCACTCCATCCAGCTTCTGATTTTTGTACTTGGCACTTAAAATACTGCTGATTTAGATATAATCTTTCTGATTGATTTGTGAGTTAATTGCATCTCTTAGTAGCTTCTGAACTCTTTCGAATACTGTTGTTTAAGGTACTGATTATTTATCAGGTTGAATTGTAGATGAAAAGAAATTCTCCGAAGTTTGTATTAAATTTTCATTAGATAGAACTAAACATTAATATTAATCTAAACATTTCCTGTTAAGTATTTCTCATTCCAGCTGTTTAAATTTTTTTTGAGAAAAAATTTGTGTAAACAAGCAAATAAACCCAAATTATTTAAAATTTAATTCTATGAACAACTTTATCTTTCCTCAGTGTGACTTTTTTTGTTAATTTTTGTCTCTTAGGATAATCCCACGGTAGTTGTTGAAGACTTGCGGCTTTGCACAGTTAAACACTGTGAAGACATAGAAAGACGTTTCTGTTTTGAGGTGGTTTCTCCAACAAAGTAAGGAGAAGTGATGGGGCATATTTGTTTAAAAATAAAACATCCGTTACATTCATTTGTCTTGAAATGCAAGATTAGTATTTCTCTTAGGATAGAGCAAAACAGGAAAAGTATCTGAACAATTCTGCTCTCTGACATTTTGGCTAAGAGTAAGTGATGCTGTGAGAAGTGTTCCTAGTATTTAGTTCACTTTTGGCATTAAAATAAACATGCATTCTCGTGCTTTATGCATAAATGGCGTGTGGCTGTGGGGTTCTTGAGGCTTAGTAGTAGCTGATATTTAGCAATATATAGCAAAGATATAGTAGCAAGATATTTAATAACGTAGAAAAAAGATCTGCTTCTCCCAATTTCCGATTGGTGTAATGAGAGGGAACCATAAGCTGTTCTCTCAGTAGTGTTCAATTACATTTCAAAGTGCACTGAATGAAACTACAAAATAATATTTTCCAGCTCTAGCAGTGCAGTGTGTTGGTTGTGTTTGGAGGCGTGTGGCAGTCCTGCCGCAGCAAGGGCAGGACATGGAGTTGTCATTATTGATTTTGAGATGGGACCATACTGAAGTTTTCGATGTAAGGTCAACCTGCTTTTAGGTTTGGGTGTTATCTACACTCCCCACTCCTATTTACTTTTCTTAACAGGTTGCTGATAGATGTTTTATCCTCAGCTGTGGTTCACTTTAACGTGCATTTTGCTCCTGCTTGCCTATGCCTTTTCAACCCATAAGTGTCAGAACAGTTTTATACTTCATGACCCATTTCTTTGGACCGTTGGTGTGAAAAGTAGTTACTTTTTTCTAGAGAGCTTTTATCAATTTTCTCTTGATCTCAGTGAATGAAACTGTGTATTCAAGGACTGATACCTGTATCTTGTGTAATTAGTCATGGAGGTAAATTGCATTTGAGTTCATAAAAATTAAAAATTTTGACTAAGAAAGGGAATAGGTAGCTAAGTCATTCTCTGGGTTATTTGAAGAATCTTTTCTATGTGTTTTAACCTTACCTGCAAGTAGTTTTGAAACAAGGAGTTTGCAATTTATGAAGGGTCAGCAGCTTCGCTACCTCAAAATGAATGGGTTTATTAGACGATGCCTACTAAACGATATACTTGTGGTGATGACAAGAAACTTTCTCAAGAGGCTGTATTTTGTGTTGTTTGATGTTAGCTGCTTGGTCAGTCCCTGAATCTGAGTACACATATGATTTGTCACAGAAGCTGCATGCTTCAGGCTGACTCGGAAAAGCTGCGGCAGGCATGGATTAAGGCTGTTCAGACCAGTATTGCTACAGCATATAGAGAGAAAGGGGACGAATCTGAGGTGAGTTTAAAATCCAACCGAACAACAACCCTTTTTTAGTCCCTGAAAATTAAAAATAGAGAAAACCTCTTTTTATGAGGGGGAAGGAAAAAAGAATCCATTGCTTGTCTTCCACTGGAAATACAATGAAGTTTTATAGGCTATGATTTATCTCTAATTTATCTTTCACTTCATCTTACTAATGTTACTTCCGCATATATGTTTTGAAGAGATTTTTCTGTTGTGTGATGAAAATTCACAGAATACTCCTATATTCAGTTCTATATTTCTTCTAAAAAGCTAAGCATTTCTTCAGGTCTGTGACTTTCCTTGGTCTTAAATGCAGAAGTTACTGACTGAGCACTAGAATCCTAGGAAAGTATCTGTAGGACTTTTATTTCTTTAATTTAGTGCGTGTCTGGTTGCGTATATTTGTTTTCCTTTTTAGAAACAGGAAAAGAAATCATCCCCTTCTACTGGAAGCCTAGAATCTGCAAGTGAGACAAAAGAGAAGTTGTTAAAGGGAGAAAGTGCGCTACAGCGAGTTCAGTGTATTCCCGGCAACGCTGCCTGCTGTGACTGTGGTTTGGCAGATCCTCGCTGGGCCAGTATCAACCTCGGAATCACGCTGTGCATTGAGTGCTCTGGGATACACAGGTTGGGGAACTCTTCAGAGCTGTATTTGATCTGTGCGTTGACTTGGTTAGGAAGGGTGGCGTTTGCCTCTTCAAGTGGATATTGAAGCAAGATTAGAGACCCCTCTTTGTAAACAGAATTTAGAGAACTGCTTTATTTGAATAAATTAATGGTAAAGCTGTCTGAGGTAAGACATAACATGTAGTTACAGGTTAATTTTTTTTTTTTCATACTGTTCAGGAGCTTAGGAGTCCACTTTTCAAAAGTAAGATCTTTAACGCTGGATTCATGGGAACCTGAACTTCTAAAGGTATGACAGTATTTTTGAAACAAGTTTCTGTTTGGTGCTTAGACTATCATTCTAAAGCCTCTGCATCAGAAAACTCAGCACAGGAATCACTTGCATTTGTACCCAGTGCATGTCTTGCACTTTTAAGTGTTTTAAGGTTGTGTTGGCTATTTTATTCACACTTTCTTACAATACCTGCAGTAGGTGTCATCATTCTTGTTACAGACTTGTCAGTCAGAACAACTTATGACACCTTCAGGTTCACAAACGCACTTTGAGTACTAAGTTTCATGTGACACTTTCAACATATAAAAAGGGAAATCTGTTTACAGACTAATAATATAGTGGGCTGAAAAATTTTGGAAGTGCTATAATCAGCCTAAAGCATAATCATAGTTGAAAATTCCAATGTCAACCCTTGCAGTGAGATCTCGACTTTGGACTCCTGCTGGCTTATAGGAGAATGCTCATTCACTGCTCTTGTGTTCTATTTGTGTACCATGTGTTTGCAACATGGTTATGAAAATCATGTGACAGTGAAATACAGAAATAGGAACCCATACATGGATGCACGTGTGCAGCTGGGTAACTGATGCAAGACATTTGTTTCTAGCTGTGATGTTCTGGTACTTGAGTATTGCTTCTCTATTCTCAACAGTCAGAAGGCAGTGTGAGTAGGAATGTTTCCTTGTGGTTTGACCTCAAATAATTTTAATATCAGTGTGTTCATGCTGAGAAAACAAGCAAACAAAAAACCCCCAAAACTGCACTCCTTGTCCTGTTCCCGTAAATACCAGAGCTGACTCTTCTGCCTGGTAATAGAAGCAAGGAGTCTGTTTGTTACTGTCAGTAAGTTGGGCTTCGTGGGCTGAATTCTCCCTAAAGTAGTATCTGCAGGCTGGATTTTGTATTTGATCTTTTTCTATAGACATTACAGATCTTGGTGTAGCAAAAATGTCTGTTGGCCAAGACGGAATAGAATTGATTGACTTGTCTCTTGCCAACAGGATAAGAATAGCTACTGGCAAATCTGGTAGGAAGGAGTGCCTTTGTTAATGAGGGCTGCAGGTGTCATTCTGATTGCACAGAAATGATTCTTGAATGACAGGTCATCATCTTTTTGCAGCCCTTATTTAGAAGGGAATGGCACTTAAAAGAATGACTGTTTTTTGCTGTCTTACTCAGAATTTGATGCTTCTATTCGCTAATTGTTTTGTTATCATTGTATAAACCCATGCTTATTTCTGTAAGTGTACTTCTACCAGTAAAAATCCTAGGTTGTAAAAACAGAGTGATGTTAAAAACAACAAAACAAGTAGATAAATGCTCTTGCAACTGTATTTGAATTTATTTATTTTTGCTTCATAGCTTATGTGTGAATTGGGAAATGATGTTATAAATAGAATATATGAAGCGAAGCTGGAAAAAGTGGGAGTAAAGAAGCCACAAGCTGGAAGCCAAAGGTAGTAATTTACTAGCAGTGCCTTCTACTTCCTTTTCTCGTTGCTTCCTTCAGCTTCCAACTTTAAAAGATGCTGCCAGTTAACTGTGTAACACTCCTTTGATTTACTCTTTCTTTCCCCTTATCACCAGTATGCTTTGCTTTCTCCCCTTTTGCACTGTCTTTATTGGGTATTCCTTCTGTTGGCCCCTTTCGGCTTCTCTTCTTCATTTGTTCTTTTTATGATTTCACTCCCTCCTTTTGATGGCATCCCGTTCTGTCTCATCAGTGTGGGCAGGTTGATTTTGTTTCCTGTCTACTTTGTTCCATCTCAGCCAGCTGTTAAGTGTCTGAGTGCTCTGGAAAGAGCCTGTGGCTGTGCCTTCTGTTTACGGTGACTTTGTACTTGAGTTTGACTGCTCTTCCCTGACCCATCTCTTCTTCCTGCCTACAATGTACATGAGCTCTGCTGCTTTACAGCAACCTTCTAACAGTGGTGCTGCTGTTTTCCATTTCTCTGATGCTTGAAGGTAGTTTCCCAATGTTTTGTTCTGCTGTATAAGATGTCTTTTAATTTTGGTTTGACCAGCTTTCCTGTTCTGTGCTGCTTGCCATCAGGCAGTTTTATGGTACAGAAAACAGTCTTGTAAAATGTTGGCTACTTGGAGATGATGATGATATAAGTAACGTAGGAGATTTGCTAGATATTGCTTCTGGCAGTAACTGCTTTTCTTCAGTTTCAATAGTAATAGTTCTATAGCCCCTTTCATCAGTTTGTCACAACTAGTGTGTGTCTCAAGATTATAACCTCAGGTTACAAGAAAAAGTATTTCAGAAAGCATTATGGAACTGGTAGCTGTGTCCACCTGAGGCTTGTTATTGTTCTCTTGTGCAATCCTGATGTTCCTTTAATAAATGCTGCCATTTGTATTTACCAAAGAAACTAAATATATGCTATATTAATTGGTTATTAACAATGTAAAACATGTATGAAGGATTAATACCAAGAAGTAACATACAGTAACTAATGCTTGTTTCTTCCATGTACCACTTTCTGAAGTCTCTGTCTGAAAGAAAATATACTTATATGAACTTAACAAAATTGCTTTCTTCTGAGCCTTATGCAAAATTTAATCAAGAATCCAGAAGGAGTTAGACAGTGTGCTTTTCATCTTTCTGAGAATGTGCTGTGTCTCTTACGTGCAATGCCAAATTTCAGTTTTGGTTGCTGGCTTTAGTATGAAACTTATGTTCTTTTAATACATGAAAACACTAAAATATTAGCTTACTAACTCCAGGGATTTTGTATATGACAGGCAGGAGAAGGAGGCATATATCAGAGCAAAATATGTGGAAAGAAAGTTTGTAGAGAAGCAGCCTGCGTCAGTATCTCCACTTGAATCTGGAACAAAAGTTTTGCCTCAAAGTCAGGAAGAGAAAAGGCACAGTGGCCCTGAAAAATCCCTTCTGGCAGGGGAACAAGGTGCGGCATCCCAGAAAGGTATTTACACGCTTCTCTCCTTAGCGATATTACACATGTTCTTTTTAAAGTAACATGTTTTTGCATTAATTGATTTCCTGCCTCACGCAGAGAAATTGGAATCTGTCTTTTAATGGGTCATAGCCTAGTTCAGAAGCACAGGGGAGAAAAGATTTGTTCAGAGAGATGCATTTTTAGGTGGGGAAGGATTCAGAGTGGGGATGCTTATCATTCAGAAACATATTAATCACCTTCTTTCCTCTGTATTTTCAACCTTCTTAATTTTTCCAATAACGTTCTTTCCTGCCCTATCCTTTCCTTACTGCCTGCTTTGTGCTTTGCTAACTTGCATGTCCCAGCGGTTGCTGTAAGTAGCGACGAGGCGAGGCGGGAGTCTCTGTTCTGTCCTGATGAACTAGATTCACTCTTCTCCTACTTTGATACCTCTTCAAAACTACGTAGTAGTAAGTACTACAGCTGTGGCGTGTTCAGTATTTGCACTAGTGATCCACTGTGTGTTGTGGCCATCTCCCTGCCTTTAATCTGTAGTCTCCAGGCTACTGCATTGCTTAGTGTCTTCATGAAATAATTTAAGCTTTTTTACTTATCCTGATCTTTTCCTTTCTAAAAGTCTTTGACATTTATTATTATTATTATAAATGTTATGGTTGCAATATGGATGCATTAAGAATATTGAATAATTACTAGTAAATTAAAAATAATTATGTATTCAGGACCAAGTATAAGAGCTTGCTTTATTATCATGGTGTCTGTGAAGAGTAGGTAACTTTCGGTCTGCATAGTAATTAGATTCTCCCCCAAACAGTGCGAAGCAGTGACAGTGGGATCCAGCAGAGTGCTGATGGCAGCAGAGAACACCTTGCCTCTACTGTATCAGCCAACAGTTTGTATGAACCAGGTGCGTTAGGCTGTGCGCTTCAGAATCAAAATTTAATCACTTCTTGGTAGCATGTCCTTGTGTAGAGATGACTACTTGGTGATGCGATTTGTCTCTCTTCTTACCTGTTAGCCTGAAACATTTTTAACAAGGGTAATAATTGCTTGAGTGACCTCTTTCTTCCAGGCTTGGTAGGAAGAATGTGATGGACTCCTAAATGAGTTCAGAGAATGATGTTTTTTCCAGTCAGATGATACTGAGCCAGAACTTTGGGGTTTTTTGCAGATAAAGCAATTCTGCGTTTTGATACTCACAAGTCTCCACAGAACTGCATAATCCTTTTAATAAATATTTAGATCCTTGGAGATGGAGTTCCTGTTAAGCCATGGATAATAGGCTTTTATGTGTTGTTTGAGCATTCTTGCTTAGTTATTCTGTTTTCTAGTTACACGGACTTGACCATGTCTTTAAACATTACCCACCTCTTTACTCAAAGTTTTATAAATTGATTGATGAAATTATTTGCTCTCTAATATTAGCATCCCAGTCTGACAGATGTATTAAGAATGGCTTGTCAAAATATCCAAAACATTTATTTATAAAGCAATCTTGCTCTTCTACATCAAAGCACTCTTTTGAGCTATGTTTTAAACTCAGTAGTTCACTGCTGTGGTTTGTAGGCAAGCAGCACGTGGCTTGGATCCTTTCTGTGACTGCGCTGCAGAAGCACTTATGGTGCTCTAACTCGTAAAAGCTTATACATAACAATGTCTTTATCTCTTGGGCTCTGCTTTATATAACTCTTAGAGATCAAAAGAAAGATTGTGCTTTAATCCAAAAGATTATAGCTACAGCAAGTAATTGGTAAATGACAATGGTATCTTTTAACAAAGATTAGGTCAGAACAGTATTAACTCATATTCAGGTGTTAGGCTGTTGCAGATAAAGGTGTTTGACTGCATCTCTGTGGGAAATTAGATTTATTAATGTCTTGCTGTACAGGATAAAACACATGTCTAACATAAAATCATTTCTTAGAAATGACATGGAATATGTAGACTGAAGGATACTCACACGTGCCAGTAATGTGGAGAGAATGTTTTCTGGGCAGTGATAGTTCTGTGAAGTGGCCATGCCTGAATGCTGGAACACGCTAATGGCATCTGTGAGTGACTTCTGTCAGAATGGGGCAACTACACAGCATTCTGCAAACCCTGAGCTACCTTATGCCTGAGAAATGATGTTTTTGATTAGAATTCAAGGAGGTAACTTATAAAAGCAGAGATTAGATAAACAACTTTTTTTTTCAGAAGGAGACAAGCAAGAGTCTTCTGTGTTCTGTGACTCCAAACAGCCTAGTCCAGGATTGCAGCTGTATCGAGCTGCCTTTGAGAAGAATCTTCCTTATATGGCAGAAGCATTGGCCCATGGAGCTGAAGTAAACTGGGTCAATGTAGAAGAAAACAAAGCCACACCACTCATTCAGGCAGTGCGAGGGGTATGTGATATACAGCACCGACCGAAGTGGGAGGAGGGGGAGATAATAGGGGTGTTTCTCTGTCACTGTTCATTTGAACTGCTTGCTTCACTAGTAAATGATAATGTGGTGTTGAAGTTGTCTTTATAATGAGTTCTCAAAGTTGTTTCTGAACTATTTATTTCTGGTTAAAGCTTTGTTCAGAATTATACAACCTAGTAGTGTTTAAATTTGATACAAATACCTTTTGTTTCCTTTGCCATACGACTCAGTGCTGAGAAAGCAGATCATGTTCGGCTCATATTCTAGAGATCTGGTGCTAAATTGTCTTTTTTTATTCTATAGGGTTCGTTGGTTACTTGTGAATTTTTGCTGCAGAATGGGGCCAATGTGAACATCAGGGACATGAAAGGAAGAGGACCTCTGCATCATGCCACAGTTCTAGGACACACTGGGTAACTCACTGCTCCAGAACTTGTAAATGGTCATCCTTTACTGTAGTTGCTAATGTGAAGCTTCTTCATTTCCCCAAATACTGTGTCGTTTAAATACAGAGCAGGTGCTGTAAAGGTTTTTCTAAAATTTTTTTGGTGAGAGAGGAAGTAGCAGTCTCATCCGCTAGCGAAACACATACCTATCAACACGCCTTGGTCCTTTTTGTAAAAACACGCGTTTAATAATGCTTTGAAATAGCATGAACTTTTGGTGAAGACTAATGAGATTTTTCTCATTGTCTTAATAAATACGATAAAAATAATTGAAATAGTGGTGTGTGAGGGCCAAGGCTTTTTCTGACTCATCCCACCTGTGTGTCGTATTGAGAGTGTTTCTCATTTCAAAATGTACTATGTTACATCTTGAGTTTTGGAGTCCTGGCTTTTAACTGAAACCCTCTACCAGCTCAGTTCAAATGAGGACATAATAATCTGATTGGTGGTGCCCGAACTCTTTGTGTGCATGATTTCTAAATAGGGTGCAACGATTTGGGAGAGTTTAAGATGTAAGCTTAGTTAGTATGCCCTGTTTATAAAGATAAAGAATTAGAACAGCAGAGAAGAATGAGATCCACTTCTGTTGGGTAAATCAGGCACCTGTGAACTGTTTCTTTCCTGTATTGATTTATCTTGCTCCATGGTTCTTGTCTGTCATGGTAAAAAGGATGAGGGTTTTTTGGTTCTACAACCTGAGACTGTCGTGGTTTGAGCCCATCCAGCTGGCAACTAAAGCACCAGGCAGCTGTTTATTCATTCCTTCCCCTCTCCGGTGGGATGGGGAGGAGAAAAGTCTGGAGAGCCAAGACAAAGGACGGGAAGGGCTCACTCACCAGTTATGGTCACAGGCAAAAGACAGACTCAACTTGGGGAAAGAAAATCAATTTAATTGAGATAAAACCACCTCCAATTCACCAACTGAATCAGAGGACAGTGATAAATATAACCCAATCTTAATTAATTATACCTTCCCACCACCCTTCCCTTCTTCATGGGGCCAGCTCTGCTGCCTCCTCCCCTGCAATGGTGCAGGGGGTCAGGGAATGTGGTTGCAATCAGTCCCAGTCCATTCCATGTTGTTTCTGCTGCTACTTTTTCCTCGGGGGGAAAACTCCTGCTGCAAAGTGGAGTCCCTCCCATGGGAGACAGTTCTTCACGAACTTCTCCAACTAGCACAGGTTCCTTCTGTGGACAGCGGTTCTCCTGCCCCAGCTCAGACTTCCCGCAGAGTCACAACCTCCTTCAGGAGCAGTCCCCTGCTCTAGTGTGGGGTCCATGGGCTGCCAATTGGACTCTTCTCCACTGTTGATCTGTAAGGGCTGCAAGGGCACAGCCTCTCATCTCACAGTGGGCTCCAGCATGCCTCCCCCTTCCTTCCTTACTGACCTGGGTATCCACATGATGTCTTTCTCCTGTCCCACTCCTCTCCAAAACAGAAAGAGCACTCTAAACAAAGGAACTTGCTCCACAGGCTTTTTCCTCTTAAATACATTATTGAAGAGGCGCTGATTGGCTCAGAGGTATGTCTGACTTGGAGCCGGAGGAGCTTTGCCACACCTGTAGCCCCCTCCCCTGCTACCAAAACACTACCAGACACAAACCCAAGACAAAGATGGTGCAGGGAGGTAGAGCATCGCTTCTGAAGGGTTAAACTCTGTGCTGCACTAGCGTGGTTGGAGTTAGGCTACTTTCTAATGTGGGTTAAAGGTGTTGTTTACTACTGTCAATGGCCTAGTTGTTCTAGAGGAACAGCACTCATTTGATATGTTCCAGAGACTTTTCGTAATTTAAGCCAAATATGTTGCATCCAGCTTGAATTTATTTGATTTTTTCCTATAAAGTTGTAAAAATTATTCTTAAATGTTTTTTCTAAACAGACAAGTGTGTTTATTCCTAAAACGAGGAGCAAACCAGCACGCCACTGATGAAGATGGGAAAGATCCGTTGAGTATAGCAGTAGAAGCTGCAAACGCAGATATTGTAACATTGTAAGTCAAACATTCCGTTTTTTACTAGGTAACTAGGCTTTCCTATTCTGTTTCAAGTTAAAAATACAAGAAATGGCAAAACTCCTTTACATAAGAACAAGGAGAGCAAAAGAAAAAATCGGAGTGCACTTTCCATAGATGACCTCAGTGGTGCGAGGTTCAGGAGTGCATTGTAGGCCTTGAATTGCAGTGGCTGTAGTGCTTTGAAAATGACATTGTTCTCTTTGTTTCCTAAATCACAGGTTGCGCTTAGCAAGGATGAATGAAGAAATGCGGGAATCGGAAGGACTCTATGGACAGCCAGGTCAATACTCTACTAATAACCATACTGAAATGCAGTATAAGAAGTGTATTCAGGAATTTATCAGTTTACAATTAGATTCTTAGGATCGGAGGGAAATTTAAGATGGCTTCATACAATAATGTTTTTTAGAAACAACCAACATGTGTTAAACCTTCATTGAAATTGACTTTGTCAGAGTATTTAGGAGAGCTAAAAGGAGAGTGTTTAAAGTATGTTGTTACACTAGTGTGTGTTACTACAGCCATTACCAAACTCTTTTGCTGGTAGTTATCCACGGTTTTGTCCTGTTGATGCTCCGTTGAAGTTCATGTAATGTTAGGATTTACCTGACGTTATTTAATAGCAGCCTTCTGACCTCAGAGACAGTTGAGGAGTTCATCTTATCACAGGACACCATTCTCCTTCCTGTGGAGTGGTCCTCTTTTAAGAAAAAATGCTTGTACACCAATGTACAAATGTACATCAAATAGTTCAAAATAACTCCAGGCAGAAATAGGACAGTATTATTTCCTCAGATTTTATTTTAAAATATTTTTATTTAAGATACGAATAAGACACAACAGTAATTCTTCCATATGTATTTTTGTATGCATAGTATCTTACCATTTGATTTAAAAAAAAAAAAAGAATTGGTAGACATTTGAGCCAGCTGGTGTAAGTAACCAGTTATACTGAACAAATATGTGTGACTTCATTCTCAGGCACTCAGTCCTGATTTACTGATGTGATGTTTCTGATGTGATATTTATGCAAGCCGTTCCTTCTGTTACGATATGCTTCCAGAGGAGACTCATTTAATCTCATGCAAATATCAGTGACGAAGGTACACCTGATTGTCAAGTTAGCTGAAAACATGCCACTGTAGCTGGCAGTAATGAAAGGCAAACCTGCTTGTTGAAGTTGAGTGCTGAGCACTCTTGGCTCACTTCTATAAGCCCTGATGTATTTTCCACTGATCTGTAAGGATTGTGTGTGCTTATGTCTCTTACCAGATTTGGGCTGGAATACATGTGCATGGGGCAGCAGGGAGTCTCATGTCGATATCCCAGATGAACTCTTAAATAAAACAAGTTTATTTAGTTTCTCCTGAAGAATAGATTATTTTCAAATTTATTTTTAAACAAATATTCTAAGAAATTCAAATTAAAACAATAAAAATACTGTAGACTCTCGGGCATTCAAATGCTTTCTGTAACAGAGCAACAGATAATTTAGAAGTATATACTTGATCATGAGCTTAAATGAGGAAGAATTCCCCACTCAGAAAATGCAGCAGGCTACGTGTATGAGGAGGAGTCTACTGCCAGTTTGGCCGTTCGGAATGTAATGCTGTTTTCTGACGCAACACGTACTACTTCACTGCCAGGCTGACAGTGACAAATACTCAAGTATTTTTGAGTCTCTGCATTTTAATTTTAAGAGGTGAAAATAGTAGTAAGTCTCACTTTCAAATAGTAAAACGCTTTTTGTTTTAAGAGGGGTAGATACTTTGATGCAAGAGCTCTGTGCTGAATGATAAATGAGTATTTCAGATCATTTTACCTGTCACAAATCTGAAATTATTAGAAATTTATTTTCTAGTTTATAGTTTGTATAGAAAGCCTCAGTTACTAAATAGATTTACAAGTGTTTAGTAAAATGTTCCATTCATAACAAATATGGGCACTACTTACATGAAAATAGGAATGTGCTTGAACTGGAGATGCAGGAGACTATTTTCCCTGATACTTTTGTAGACAGATTCTTCAATTAGGGAGATGAAATATAAACCCAGCTACATTTCTCCTTGCAAATATCTCGACTTCTTTTTCAGTCGGGTATCAGTAGAATGTAGAGACGGCAGGTGATGCTCTCCCATCTGGGTATTTTACACGTGGTATCTGATCCTTGTAAACGGGCAAGATAGACAATGGAAAGCAGAGCTGCCTCAGCAGGTAGAACTCGCTCAAAATGAGGATGGGAAGTAGCATTAGAATAATTTTTTAAATTCAGGCCACAAGCTGCAGTGTCCCAGCCAGGAGGTCTTTGGATCTTGGGTAGCGTAGCTCTGCTCTCCTTGATTCCTCACTTGCTGAAGTCTCTTAAAAGCTGAAGAAAGTACTGGAGTGTTTTCCATGTCTGCCAGCTTGCTAGAAGGGTTGTGTCACCATCTAAGTGTAAGCACAAAACCTGCCTCTGCTCTCGCAAGGTATGATGCCTTCACGTGGCCACAGAGGAGGCAGGTCTTTTTCACTGCATATACATGTTAAATTATCTGCACTGCCCTTGTTTTAGAACTCCTCTTTCCCAAAATTATGATTCTAGAAGAAAATAAGGATTTTCAAGACAATTGTGTGTTTGCTGGGAGCTGTGTGAGGGTAAACACCAATGTATGATTTTGCTGCTGTCAGGGTGAAGCCAACCACCTACTTCTCTGCTTTAGTAATGCAGTTGGTAAACGATTACTAATGTAGCTAATGACATCAGTGTTTCTAATTTAAATATACCTGGCTGGTTTGAGCTGCTGAGAGAATGTATATATTGCTGTGCAAGCTACAGTTGGTCTTCCAAAATATTCCTGGAATGGACACTAGCTGAAACTAGCGTGTTCCACTAAAAGTTCATTTCTGGTGGTAGAAGCCATATGCACCATTGTACTGATTCTTGTATAATATTTGAGTGCTCATCTTCTGGTGCTACAGTAGGTCTGCTAACTACTTGATATTAGTATTGCTACTTTTTCTTCTTATCTTTTCTTGAATGTATGATGTGTGCCTTTTGAGTTACTCTGGTGTTAAATGGTAAAGCAGTGTTATAGTATTTTTGTACGTAAAATCTGCACTTTAGGGAAAACATTGCTTGGAAAGGCAGTTTCCAGAATTCAGTTTTAAAGTAGGATTTTAAAATAATTATAAGGTTTACAGTATTAAGTATTTTAATGCAGCATACAGACTAAAGGGGCACTTTATTTTAGTCTATTTTTGTATGTAATATTTTTGTTATGTAATAGAGCCAAAACCAGAGCCACAATGTATCTTGCAAAAATAGCTTTTGTTTTTTTCTTTCAAGTTTATTTGAAAGAACCAAATATGGCAACTTGAACTACAGTACTAGTTCACCACTGGAACCCACTTCTGTATTAAAAGCATAATTGTTTCTATCATACGAGCTTGATTCTGATTCGTGCTTTTCATAGCCATTCTTTGGTGAATGTCGCAACTCCCTTACGTTGGTGCTTTTCTCCCAGCGCAAGCAGTTATCAGACACTGTTACAATAAAAGGGGTCCTGTGCCTGCTTCATCTCTAGAACATACTTGAAATGAAACCTGAAAACCGAAAGGGAGTTTCATTAGAGCTGACTTTTCCTAGTTGAGCAGCACTCAATGTATTTATCTTTTGAAGTCTGGGAAGAATTGTCATTACATTTTATATAAACCCACATGCCATGCATGTTGACTATTTCTGGAAAGTCAGTTACCATTTCTGAAAGAGTTTTCAAATGAATGGAGACTCGTCCCCGAAAGAATAATAGTTCTAATATTGGAAAAGTGCATTAAAAGATGGAAAAACTAACCAGTGAAACTTTTCACTGCAGTGCAAACTTTAAAACACAAAAATATCCTCATAAAAACTGCCCTTCAGAGAAAAAGTGGTGGAATACTTTTCTTCCACAATCATATTGGGGGGGAGAAAAAAAACCCTCTATGTTCAACATATTTGATGAGAGAGATTTGGGGTTGATTTCTCTGTCATGGTATTAATCAAGCTGTCAGCAAGGAACAGTAGTGCTGGCATCATGTGTCCTGCGTGGTCATCTGTGTTGGGAAGACAGTGAAATGTGGATGGCTGCACAGTTCCTCACCAGACCAAATGTTTTATACGTTTAATTCCCTTTGAAGGCAATAGTATATGGTTAATGTTTTAAAATGAATCCTGAACTCGAGGCCCGAAATGCTGCAGCGGATGAAAAAATGTGAAAATGCCCATTCTAAAGTGGCAAAGGACTGGCCTGGCAAGGACTCAAGAACTAATCATTCCTGAATGTGTTTTTCTGTGTAGGGAGGGAGAGAGGCCTGGTGGAAGTTGCTGCCATCCCTTCTTTTGGAATATGTACTAGTAGTCGGGTTGTGTTTTAAGCACAAAGGGCAAAGATAAAAACCCCAAATGAAAGATGTTTAAGGAAAGTGTCATCACTCTTACAGATAAAACTAAAAGATGTAATGAATGTACAGTAATGCATGTGAAAATTTGTATGTGTTGAAGTAATAGACCAAAAGGATTTATGAACAGTAATTTACTTAGGATTGCTTTTTTTATCCTATTGCTTGCTGATTTTCTTTCATGGAGATTTCTGTCTGGCTGTAAGACTTCTGACCTCTGTTTCCAAGAGAATCTTTATTTATGCCATAATTCTACTTTTCTGAAGAGAATCTTGGTTAGCACTTTCTTTCAAAAACAAGGATTTTATTCTTTAATAGCTAATAAACATTTTTCTTTTTAAGTCGCTTTAAATGCTTTCATTTTCCTTTCTAACTCTGAACTTTCCTCTGTGTGGCTGCCTGTGAGGTACTATTTCAGGTATAGTTTGGCTTTATTTAATTTGCTCCTACAGAACGTGCATGCAAGTACACAGTCTCAAAGAACTCACATCAGCATCATTCCATCTATAGGTGATCTTTATATGTGAATAAGTGGTGTACAGTAGTTGGTAGCGCAGTAGGGCATTTGTGCAATGGTGGGTGATTTTATCACATTAATATCACAAATGTTTAAAACTGTTTCCCTTTTCTTTTCTGCCCTAGGAGATGAAATTTATCAGGACATTTTTCGGGACTTTTCTCAAATGGCATCAAATAATCCAGAGAAGCTAAACCGTTTCCAGCAGTCAGATTCCCAGAAATCTTAAGTGTCAAGAAGGAAAAGAACCTGATCCTTATAGTGCAAGTCTCTTTTTTTTTTTTTTTTTTTTTACTTTAACAGAATGAATTATACACATTTTGTTAGGTAGTTTGGATAAAATGACCACTCTAAATGTAGCTTTAGATTGTGGTAGCTGGGGAAATGTATGAGTTGTTTTATGTTCTACAGGACGTATACCTCAGCAGCTGAAGAAACTGTGTGGAAAAGGAATGCCTGCTAGCTCAGTATAAAACAGTACCTGTTAGCAAGTACCTAGAGTTAGCAGACTGTAGCTGTATGTTGCAGACGCTGGATGGCAGCATGATGAGACCAGCTTTGCTCTTTAGGATCACCTACTGTCATCTGTCTCCCAGTTGCCATAAAGAATGTGCCTCTGACAGGAAGGACTGGGTTGCATTTTCTGGGACTGTTTGGAAGGCAAATTGGGTAATGACTTATGAGTTGTCCTTCTGTTTGTGGGTCTGTAACTTCATGGATTCTCTTGTTCCTGTGCTGACTGGTTAGCAGTAGGCTGTTAATTACAAGCCATGGTAACTCCTGCTCTTTTGCAAGCTCTTTCACAGTGGAAGCTTTAACACCAGGCTGGCCTTTATGCTAGTGACTGCGGGTCAGTCACGATAGGTATATATCCTGGAGGACCAAATTTCCAAGAGCAGTCCGTTTTCTCTTTTTTTCTCTTAAATTAAACTTCCTGTGCAGCAAGCATACTTTAAATGAGCACGTGGAACCTTTCATGAAAAATAAACTTAAGCCTTCTGGACATGATGTGGGGTTTGTTTGTAGTATTTTAACATAAAGTTGACATTTGAGACATGAAAGCAAATACCGACCCAATGGAGTTTATGTAGAACAGTTGTACAACGGCTGTTAGCTTTTCTTTTTGCCGTTCTCACTACTAGCTCTAAGCTGAATATATAAAATCTTGTATGTAAGGCAGCCACCCTATATTTAGGGCAATCCTTTATATCAGGAGGCAATATCCGTTATATACTCCACTAAGATGTTGATGTCTGTTTTTGATGTTTATTGTCTAAACTATGGTGTACACAAGAAAACCGAGGAATTTCACTGCATGTTTTTGTGAAGTGACGAGTGACTACAGTGACCCGCTGGGTTTTGAGGTCAGCAACAGCGCTCAGTAGTGAGCATGCTCTGCTGAAGGGCACGCATAAATGGTGTCTGTGGATACATGCTTATGTGCCAGGTTATTTAGTACCTACAGAGTGATCGCCTGGAGCCCCAGACCAGCAGATGCAATCCTTAATACTCTATTTGTGTGCCCTATGGACAACTTAAGGAGAATTTTTAGGTAACATAGTACCAATGTGAGTTTCTATTAATTCTAATGGCCATAGCATGATGCTAACTTGCTGTTTAAATGTATTTAGGAAATTAATTGTCTCTTCTCAAGCTGGCTAAGATAAGCAAAATTGGCTAAAAAAATTCTGTAAATTATGGTAAAAATAAACTTTCTGCATGTTAAATTTTAACAAGGTATTTAAAATATTTATAAATTTGCATCAAATATAATAATGAATCAAATCTGGATGATTATTGCTGCAAAGTTAATAGTGTTTGAGAATTGTCCAACAGATTCTTTTTCCAAGCGGAAGAATCCTACGAAACAGCTCTTGCTTTGTGTGTGTCTAATTACACTAGGAAAAGCAGATTCTGCCCATTTAAAGAGCTCGTTTAGTCTGAATAATAAGAAACTTAGGAGTATGACCTGTTATCAGTAATTTTTAGTTAGTTGTTTTTTAAATAGCTCTCTATGAAATTATAATATACTTGCTCATCTGCAGTACTTAACAGCAGTGGATGTTTCGGTAGCTCTTAGAGAAAGCAGGATTCCTGGTACGGAGGTGGGACAAGGTAAGACATGACTATGTATAGCATATGCATCAGATGTAGGCTTTTCTACAGGTTTGTCTTCCACAGCCTGCGTGACAGGCAGTATATAGTGTGATGGGCTGTGATGTAAAGCTACCTAAAGCTTAACGGCATAATTGCTGTCTCGGTCCATGTTGCTAGGAAATGTCCGAGACACTTATTTCAGTATCTCCACTGATATTTTCCTTCTTACCCACAAAAATCTCTGTGACAAATTTTGCAGGATGGCTTCCTGTAGACAAAAAAAGTTTCTTCGCTGTGGCTCTGCAGATGCATGTGCTGCATTCCTGACTCTTCCCTGGCTGGAAAAGCAGTATCAGTCTGCCTGTGCTTCAGCACTAGTGACATACACCCTGTGGGTCAGGTATTTCTCTTGTCAGGAGCCCTGGAGTTTTAGTGGTTCAGGGAATAGGTACGTCACTGCTGATCCCACTGCCTCGTTCCCTGATCCTTCTAGGTATGCTATGACATCCAGTGTAAACTGCCCTCAGCTAAAGCTTTCCTCAGGACAAGTGCAATACACGTGTTAATATGTGCTCATCAGCAAAAATGAACATGCCATGAAGTTCCATGAAGTGCACTGAGGGCTCAGTCACACCAGGCACTGGCAGGCTGTGTGCTCCAGGGCCTCTGTAACTCACAGGATTAGGCCCTCAGTAATGCCAGGTATGGTTATGGCCAGGGCTCTGGAGAGCCGGATTCCATACCGAGTTCTGACTGAAGTGCTGTCTTCTGCTGGGTAATGTTAGGAAACTTCCATTTTTGTCACACTCTAACTAGAGTGGTAGACAGTAAGGCTCCATTGTGGGTTAGCATCTTGTACTCTGCATCAGATAATGGAGCACCTCAATTCCGGTTCCTGGTTCTCTGTAGGTATGAAATGTGGTAGGTCTTAATCAGTGAGGTACAAAGCAGTACACCTCCAACATAAAGAGGTTATAATATTTTTTCCTAGCCAGAGTTAGATCGTATGTTCCAAACATCTCTTGGAAGGACAAATGTTGAAGAGCCCAACATATATTCAAATGCATCTTGATTTCAGAGGGGTAGTTTACTTACACTGTATGGTGATTAAAGGGGTGTCTGTGGTGTCTCCTCAGAGCTCTGTATTCTTTGGATTGTTCATAAGGTTTCGTATTTTATGTTAACATCAGTACAGCACATAACATTAAATTTCTGGGGTTTTGTGGTGAATTATGCCACTGAATTGTATTAGACATGCTGGAATTTGTTCCCATAAAATTGGGCAAAGGCAGTAGATGGTAGAAGTCTCTCCTGGCTTTCACAAGCTGCACATACAGTCTGAACGTGTTTCAGTTGCCTGTTTGTACATTGTGGGCTTTAGCCTCGTTGCCAATTAGGACCCAATCCAAGAAGTCACTGATACGGGTGGCAGCCTGTCCACCAATTTCAGAAACTTCGGACTGTGCCTTTTGTGGCTCCTCATGTGAGTGCGTTAAAGGATCCTCTAGCAATACGGCATCTTTCCCTCTGGCGGGGTTTATATCTTACCTGTTAATGTACTGAGCTGAAACAGTTTTAGAAAATGCAACCCGACCTTCCACCCACTGTCAGTGACTCCCAGACAAGAGGAATTTCTCCTGTTTTGCAGTATGACATCAGTATACACGTGTTGTCCAAATCATTAGAGTTCTCCCCGCTAGAGCAAAAGCTTTGTAGCACTAAAGGAAGAAGGTGGGATCCAGAATAAGCACAGCGTTGGCTGTGCAGTTCCAGGAGTGTGGTGCTTTTCTGCAGCCATCTGTTTTACCGTGTGGATGTTAACGCTGCCGCTCCATGGGGAGAACCTCTCGACTGACACAGCGACTATGAAGGGGCCATTTGATGCAATTATAAGTAACGTGTAATTACTACAGTCGTAATATTTTTACCCTGACTGAGCTGATTCTTCTCACTATTTCATACATGGAAAGTATTTTGACAGTCAGTTTTGCAGACTACCCTCTCTGCCCCTTCACCGATAGACACGTTTATGCCACTAGTTTGTGCAGCCTGACGGCACGTTTCTAAAACAGGGACAACTCCAAAAAAAGGCAATACTGGGGAAAAGCATGAACGTACCACTTTGGTATATCACCTTTCATCCACTTGCTTTATCTTTCTGCGTACAGTGCATTCATGTTTCTCTTCCCATGGAAGGACATAATAGAGGAGGAAAACAATCCTGCTCCCTTTTCTGTTAGGATCACGGATTTTTCATGTTTTGAGAGAAATCGCTGTTTCCTCAAGCAGAGAGGTTACTCTGTCTGAAATAATGAACTGGTTTTGATTCCCCTGCGCGTCCCGCTGTACTTGCTGTTTTTTACGCGCTCCAGCAGTAAAATGCTTGTTCTCGGGTGCCCCCCCCGCCCCGGTGTACCTGTAAGGACCGTGTACCCCCCTGGTTCGCCTTTAAAGAACTCTGTATCGAAACTTGAATGTAGTTCTCTGCCGTTTGTCACTGTACAGGAGCGACACTCCTTCCCGCTGTAGCCCGTCGGCTGTACATGCTGTAACGACTGTAAATACTCGATTAAACCTTTGTACGCTCGGAGCGGCCTCGGTCCGTGGGGCGGGGCGGGGCGGGGCGGG
>NW_010388470.1:5611-5900 GCF_000710305.1 Buceros rhinoceros silvestris | reverse complement strand
GAGAAAAGACTAAAACAGGGACTTGTTTTTAATCCCCAGGGGCTCAGCTGCTAAATTAACACTTTTGGAGCCTGTTCTCGCTTGATTATCACCCTGCGCCGTGAAATCCTCTGAAGACAGGATGTCCTAGTTAGCGAAATCAACTCCGCATTAGGTAAATATACTTCCTGAAATTTTAATTAGTCCCAAGCAATGATGCGGAGGGGCCCCGAGGCCGCGTCTGCAGCATCTGCTCCCCCCTGCACCCCGAGCCCAGCACCGCCGCGCGGCGGGGCGGGGCGCCCGCGAC
>NW_010388470.1:3285-5466 GCF_000710305.1 Buceros rhinoceros silvestris | reverse complement strand
TTGAGCTCCACCGCAGCTGGGGGGGAGCGAGGTGCTTTTCGACATCTCCCCCGAAGCCGCTTTAGATCTCAGAGACAATTAGCAGAGGCTGCTAAGGGGTCTTCACCAAGGAGAATTTTGGATCACACCCTTGGCAGTCGAGAGAGCCAAGCTGGCATCAACCGGAGATCTGCTGGGAATAATCCCCACATGGGAGAAAGCTCGAGGGCGCGGGGTGCTTGCCAGCAGCATACTCGTGATGCTGCCCAACCTTCCCATCGCCTTCCCATGCCGGGATGTCTGAAGTCAAGAGCTCTTGGAGACGGACCAGCATTTCCCAAAGTGCCCGGTGATTCTAGCAGCTGGGTGAGGTGGGTGCGGAGAGTCTCTGTGCCAAGGGCAGCGTGCCAGTGGTCCTGCCCTCCAGCCCGCTGGTCCAGATCCACCTGCAACAGAGCAGCCATCAGTGAAGCTGCCCAAACCCCGCCTGGCTCTGCTCTCCATTGCCTTGGAGCAACGGGCTCAGGGTTGAGGGGGGTTTGCTCATTCCTGCCACCCAAGGCATTGCGAACTCTGGCCATGAGCAGGGTAAGGAGTGAAGGTGAAGGTGAAGGTAAGGGTGATGGTGAAGGTGGAGCAAAGGTGAAGATGAAGATGAGGGAAGGTGAATGTGAACATGAAGGTAAAAGCGAAGGTGATTATGATGATGGTGATGGTGAAGGCAGTGGTGAAGGTAAAGGTCTGCTAAGCATCCCTCAAAACAACAGTGCTCCCAGTTGTTTCCCAATTCTGATGTTTCCCATCACTTCTGCTGTCCCTGTCTGCTCCGTACTCCTGTGCACGGCTCCTTCCTAAAATCTGGTGTCACTTTGCCCCCTCCATTCCCCCGACCTGGGCTGCTGAAATGAGGGGGGACACATTGCAACCACCCAGTCTTCTCCATAGAACCAAGGTGACAACCCTTGGGGGGGACACCAGCTCATCCATCCCACTGCCCTCCCCAGGACCAGCATCCCAAGAGATGCCACCTAAAGCAGCAGCAGAACGCGGAGCACAGGCCTGCACCGGCAGCTTGGAGCCTGGAGCCTCGTAATTACTGAATCCCTGGTTGGAGGAAGCTGAGAACTTCAGGCTGCTGAGATGTAACGGGGCCACGATATGGTCATTATCTGGCTCATACTGTTGGCTGCTAGATGCTAGAAAATTTTCCTCAGATGATGGTTTACATTCTGGGCACTGACATAACAATCGTGGCGCTGGGGTGATGGTGATGGCTGGCCTGGGGGGGTCATCCCCGGTGAGGACGACGGCATCTGACCTGCACCAGCGTCAGTCACCTAATGGAGAACAGATGGAGCTGGAGGAAACGGTTTTGTCCCCCCAAAATTGCAACAGGTGAAAAGAAAAATCACCCAAAAAACTAATGGCGATTTCATCAAGTTTGAGTTGGGAGAGAAAAAGCCCAAGAACGGCGTCTGACTGCCCTCCTGCCGTGGCCCCGGATTTGCCGGGAGATTTGGTCGTGCTAAGATGATGCTGGGGCTGCTCTGAGTCCAGCTGCATCCCTGCCATGCTCAGCATCACTGCACAGGGTGGGCTGAGCACCAGCAGAACCTCCCCAGCCTATAGAGCATCCAGGAGCGTGGAGCAGCTTCTTAAAATACATATTTCTGCTGGTTTTTTTCTTACTCGAAAGAATTAAAATATTGCTTTGACTTTTTTATTCTTGCTATGAATTGATTACGGAGCTGGGAGACGTGAATCCCGCTGCCTCGCTGTGTCCCTGTGGCTGATGGCATCGCGTGTGTCCTCTCATTGGATTAAGCTGCAAATTCACAATTTCATTTTGGGAAAACAATATTAAGAAAGCCTCTGAGCTGAGAGAAGGCGGCGATCCGGGCTCCGCGCTCAAATAATTACAGGCTGCCTTGGAAATAACCGTGACATGCTAAAATCCAATTAGAAATATCTCTGTGTAAACCTCCAAGAGCCTGCACAGTCTGGAGCCCCGGCTCTGCGTCCCAGCGAGCAGAAAACAGGGAGCGATGCCTCGGACATCTGCTGCCAGTGAACCATCGTCCTCAGGACGGGGCAGCTCTGCGGGGTGAGAGGCGAGGGGGTCCCCAGCACAGTGAGGGACGAAGGAGCCCGCCAGCGCCGGGTTTTGTGAGGCACCTGAAGCCACCCCACCCCACAGCAATG
>NW_010388470.1:2780-3154 GCF_000710305.1 Buceros rhinoceros silvestris | reverse complement strand
CAGGGAGAGATTTTCATTACACTAAATGTTGCCGTGCCCGGTGGAGCTCAGCGCCATCCATCACCCCGTGCCAGGCACGAAGCTGGTTCCGATTCCATCTCCTTCCAAGTGCCTTCACAAACTCCCTTTCAACTCCTTACACACAGCTCTGGGGTGGGGGCGTGGGGAAAGCCCCTCCGTGGTTTTTGGTGCCCAGCTCCTGGGTGTGCGGTGAGGGGGGGCTCCCCGACACCCGGCTGCACCCGCACCCCCAGCCCAGCAGCTGAATACCACGGGGGGCTTGGCAAAGGCGACACCCCCATGGGATGAGACATCCCGAGGCCACCTGCCCGGCCACCGGTGGAGGGGGCGGCTCACCCCCGCCTCGGCTGGGG
>NW_010388470.1:2353-2610 GCF_000710305.1 Buceros rhinoceros silvestris | reverse complement strand
CTGATGAGCAGTTTCCATTAATGAGCAGACGAGCAAAGCAACGGAGAAATTAGCCACTTCTCTCCTCAGACAAATAACTTCCGTCTGAAGGCTTTTCATCCTCTCCCTCTCATCCTCACAGGGCTGCGGCGGGAGGAAAGCGGATGTTTAATTACTTCCTTTCTTCTCTGAAAAACGAACGTGCTGAATCATCCCCTCCTCGCACCCTCTCCAGAGGCTGGGGGGGGGGGGGGGGGGGGGGTGGGGGGGCACTTGGG
>NW_010388470.1:1360-2269 GCF_000710305.1 Buceros rhinoceros silvestris | reverse complement strand
CCAGAGGCTGGCGGAGGGGAGGGCCGGGGCTTCGGTGACATTGGTGCTCTCCCTGCCCAAATCCACACACACGGGGAGGGCAAACCCATAGGTCAGGAATCACTGGAGCTGGTGTCCCCAGCTCGTCACCTTCCCACCCTGCCAGCGTGTCAGGGCAAGGGGCCCCCAGCCGGTGCTTTGAGCTGTGTTCTGGGTCTGGTTCAACACACAGCCCCTTCCCTCCTGTTATTTAACTTCTGATTAACTGCAGAAACCCTCAATCAGACACTAACAGGTCCAAAGTCAGCCCAAAACCCAGGACGGAGTCGCTGGGGCTGGTTAAAGGATGCTTTGGCTTGGGAGGGATTGAGTTGATAACCCCAGAACGATGCTGAATGCTGTGACAGCCAGGGATGGGACCACGGCATCTCCCCAGCCCATTCTGGGCAGCCCCCAGGCTCAGGGGTTTTCCTGAAAATCCTTTGGGATTACAGAGGGGCGAGTGGTCCGGGCTTCCCTGCACACCCAGGGCCCACCACAGCATCACTGGGCAGTGTCAGGTTGGCACCGGACCCGTTTGCAAACGATGAGAGGAACCAAATTCCTTCCCCCGGATACATGAAACCTTTCCTGGAGAAGCGTGATTACTACCAGAAAAATCCGGGAAAGCAAGGACTGGGAACAGCGCAGCACTTATTTTTAATAACAGCTTGGCGTAATCCGCACACATTTTTCAAGCGACATTTGCCTTTTCCTGCCAAGGCCAGACTTTAACCATGTTTTTCTTGGAAATTTTCTGCCATGGCTTGAAATCTCCATGTGTAGACAAAGACCGAGGGAGAACTGGGAATTTCAGAGCGATGGAAAACAGGTTCTTTCTTCCTTTGACGGAGTCGGGTGCCCACGACGCGCAGTTCAGCCCCGAGCACT
>NW_010388470.1:565-1243 GCF_000710305.1 Buceros rhinoceros silvestris | reverse complement strand
CTCTCTTGCAGCGCGAGGAGGAACACCAGGGCTGGGGCTGGTTTCGTAGCGCTCTGTCTGCAGGCTACGAGCATGGGGCACGGGCCGACGTCCCCCTCCCCGCATGGCAGCACAGCGGGCTCGCCAAGCGTAGCAGCACCGGGCGGCTGGCAGCGGGTGAGCCTAGTTTAAGCCCCATCTGAAGCAGCTCCTGAAAGAGCATCCACAATTTTGGAAAGCTCGTATTGTTTTGGGGACATGAATTTAATTTTTACAAGTGCTGCAAGCACACACCCAGCTGCACAGCCGGGCTCCGGGCGGGTTTTATGCCGTAGCTGCCATGAACAGCCACACAACACCCAGCATGAGCCCACGTGCCAGGTCACTACCACGTGCTGCACCTTCACAGCCCCAGCCCACGGTGCTGGATCACCACCAACGTGCTTAACCCAGCGGGTTTGGAAGCAGCATCCTGCAAATCTCAGTGTTCCTCGGCTTAAAACAAGAGTGAGGTGCTGACGGTGCCGGGGGGGTTCTGTGGTGGGGAATGCCTTGCAAAGGTGGAACATCACGGTATGGGTGTTCCCTAGTCCTCATCCTGGTCACCCGGTGATGGCCCTGTCCCAGCCCAGCATGGGGTAACTGCAGGGTGCAGAGCTGGACCCCCGGACCCTCCGCAGCAGTGATGGCCCCTGACTG
>NW_010388470.1:0-227 GCF_000710305.1 Buceros rhinoceros silvestris | reverse complement strand
GGCGTCTGTTTCTGCTCTGTGCTCACGCAAACGTGAGCAAAAATCTGTGCCCGGTGGCCCCTGCCCCCTGGTCCCCTGCTGGGGAGGGACCCGGGGGGATGATGCCCCCGGGCAGGGATCCAGGGGGATGATGCCCGGACTCCGGCAGGGAGCTGGAGGGATGATGGCTCCGGGCAGGGACCCGGGGGGACGCTCGGGGCATCCTCGGGGAAGGGAGCGGCGGCAGC
>NW_010388469.1:12996-13717 GCF_000710305.1 Buceros rhinoceros silvestris | reverse complement strand
GGTTCCTCCATGTTGAACCCAGGACAGCCTCTAAGCTAACCCTGGAGAGGGGAGAGCAGGAGAACAACACATGGGTCACAGGAAGGCTGGTGAATGCAGAGAGAAGAGTTTTGGGCTTTATAATAAGGACAGCTAGCTGCTGTCTCTCCTCCGACTCTTGTCAGTTCATGTCCCTCTGGAGGGGCCTGGGGGCAAAGGCGCTGGGAAAGAAGGTCTGTTGGGGGACAGTGCTAAGGAGGGAGAAGGAGCTGCACAGAGAGAGGTGGGAGAAGACTGGGAGCAGAGTGGACCAAAGCTTTTCAAAATGGAGAGTAAGTGTGGGGCAAGGGAACTTAGAGGAGATGCTGCTCCGTGCTCTCTGAGTTGCTCTGATATGCTGTGACCTTTTGCCTGCAGGATCTCTTTGATGAAGAGGATGATTTGAGGAAAACCAAGAAGGCTAGGAGGAAAATGATCCGAACCACATCAATGACCAGAGTAACATCAACATTTACAGCATGATCAAAGGGATGGAAGGGATTGACTTCCTCCCCTTCCTGCAGAGAGGGAGGGGGTGGATGTTGGCACTGGTGCGGAGCAGGGCAGAGAGCCCCTGGCCCTGAGAAGGGGCAAACCTTTTGTCATTGAGTTAGATTGTTGCTCAGAGCTCTACCCCAGCTCGTAGTCTGCACTATGTTTAGCCTTTAGGCTCCATATCAGTGATGATCTGTCTCTTCTCTTT
>NW_010388469.1:9417-12874 GCF_000710305.1 Buceros rhinoceros silvestris | reverse complement strand
GGTTGGTGCAAGGAAGGGTGAACTGTCAGCGGAAGCGGGGAGCTGCCCTGCCAGCCCCCTGCTTCCTAAGTGTCTCCTCATCCCCATCTGCTTCAGCCCTGCATGTCCCTGGTCACCTTCTTCCTGAGTTTGTTCCACACCTTTTCTTGCATTCCTCAACCAGATGGTATTGAGAGAAAGTGCTATTCCAGCCCGTAGCAGGGAGAGCCTGAGTCCTTGCACCCTCCCTCATGCCCCACCACAGCAACTTTTTGCAGAGCCCTGATTTAGTCCAAAGCCTACAGCAAATTTAAAGAGCAAGGGAGATGGTAGCTGACGTTGGTTCTGTGGACCCAGAAATGAGCCAATAGCATGTTAAAGACAGCAACTGTGGCCAGAACATTAGTCATCTTGGAATGAGGTTTGGTAATTTTGCTGATCTATTTTCTTCCCTTGTTTTGTTTTAGCAACCAAACTTCAAGCAGAAATTTGTGGCTTTGCTGAAGAGGTTTAAAGTGACGGAGGAGGTAAGAAGCAGGAAGGCTGCTCCACCTGGCAGTGTCTTCTGCAGATGTGTAGGTGTCAGAGTGCTGGATCCCACTTACTGGGAGCAAAAGGCATGAGCTGCGGGTGCTTGGGTGTGTTACCAAAGAAACAAGGCACAGACTGGACCTTGGCTCTTCCAGAGCCTTTTGCCTCAAGAAGGCAGCTCTGAGGGTCATGCTCAAATCAAAACCACCTTCCCGTTTGGGAGAGGGGCCAGGGGAAAAAGGCTGCTGTCCCAGGAGCTGGCGTAGCAGGGGCAATCCTGTTCATGACTGGGAGCAGGCTAACATCAGCCTGGGTTTGACTGGCCTTGACTGGCAGCCTGCAGGGAGTGTGCAGTACAGCCAGTGGAGGTCCTCCCAGGTGTCTTAACTTGCAGTAAGTGTAATGGATGTCTGAGACTCTTTTGGATGTCATGCTCATGGCACCCTCCTTTGGCGCAATATCAGTGTCGCTTACTTCTTCCACAGGCTGGATTTGGCTCCCTGAGGTGGGAACATTGCCGTGGTGTGCCTCATGGCTGGGAGGGAGCCTGTACATGCCTGGGGTACAGGTGACTCCATATCTCTTCATTGCCCTCTGGGCTTGGTCCCACAGGTCCTGGACTCTGACCCTGTAGACCAGACCCAGGAGGCGGAGGAAGACCTGGGCTTGCTCTATGACAGCCTGGAAGAGTGCAATAACAGTGACAGTGGCCCGGAGATTGAGGACAATGAGAGTGTGCACAGCACACCCAAGCCCACCCTGAGGTAAGGGTTGCAGGAAGTCACAGGCCAACAGCACAGTCTCTTGGGCAGTTGCTTGTGCTAATGCAGGTATTGTCTTGTCTCCACTCCCATCGCTGTCTTCTGTTGGCATCACTGAGCTTCTCACTTGCCTATGCTGTGTAATAAACTCAAAACTCCCCATTAAAACTGGCTTCCTTCACATTTAGTCTCATTTAATTTCCTGCCAGCCCAGCACCTGACATTTACTGATCTGCTGGAAGAGTACCTACTTGATCTAAGTCCTGCTGCTCCTAGCTCTCATATCTTTCTCCTGGCAGTCCTGGCTTTCTCAGGGCCCTCCCCATTGAAGCATGCCTGTCTTTGAGCACTTTCTGACTGCTTGAGCTAGTCTTTGTGTCCTTGTGAGATCTGCGTGCTATGTTCCCACCCTTGGTGGAGAAATGTGACTAGTAACCATCAGCAATGTTCCTCTCTCCATTCTCCAGTCACCCAGTAGCTTGACGTGCTCTGCCAAACACTACTGACTTGGCAGAGGTCTCCAGTGACTGCCTCACAGTGTGCTGGGTCTCTTCTAGCCAAACCAAGCTTACCTGTCATTATTATTTCTATAGTTTGGTGTAATTTGAGTTATTTAGAGTCTCTGCTGAAGCTGCTTAGCAGGGTTAGTAGACTTGGTCTGTCACAGGCAAACTGTTTGAAGTTAAATCTGCTGGATTCAGAGCAGTGCCCCATGGGACACTGGGGAAGAAATAGGAAGTCATATTTTCCACTAACCCACAAGTCATTGTGAAGAAGACAGCAGGCACGTGGGAGTTTCACATGGTCTCTCATCAAAGGAAGCAAAGGTGCTGTGAGAGAAAAAGGAAGGTCTTTTTGTAGTCAGATAACGGTTTATGTATATAAACTATGTAGACAGTAAGCAAAGTTGAGAGTATTTAAATATAAGATACCCCTCCCCCCTGCCCTGTTCTTCAAGTGCCTGCTCAGAAACATCTGGTCGTTGGGAGAGCACCCTAGAGTAGGTGCTGGTTTGTGCTTGTACCTACCGTTACAGGCTTCCCTGGGTGTTTGCTGCTGTCTCTGGCAGGACAGCCTGTTGGGTTCTGGGATGCTTTTCAGCCTGTTCACAAAGTGCCCCTAGCTTGGTTTGCCCTCTAGTGCCTCAGCTTCTGTCAGTGCTGAATGTGTATCCCCTTGAATTCAGATTACTGGGCCTGTGCTTCTTCTAAGGAGATGTGGAACCAACCGCCAAGGTCCTTAGTGCAGACCGCATGGTTCCAAGGCCTTGCCTAGCCTTCTCAGCTGGTGATGACCTCCCAGCCCAGCTGTAAATTCCAGATGTGATCCTCATGTTGGATTTACTTATTGTCATAGACAACCTTGCTAGACACTGTTAAGGTCTCTGAGGAGCAAGGCCATTAAGGTAGTCCTTAAGGGTGAGCAGTGGCCAGTGCCCTGGACTGGGACAGTGGTGCTGGGAGCAGATAGCCGTACTTTGATCAGCCAGGGACGCCATCTCAGCTGGAGACTGCTCCTGCACTGGGGCTAGGACTGAGGCTGTTAGGTACGACCTCAGTATTCAAAGCCTTTGACTGAAGATCAGAGGTGAAGGAGCAAATGTCTCTAAAGGTGATTGGGAAAATGGATGGGGAAGAGGAGGCTAAATAATTGAAAATAGGAGGAGGCTGTTCAGAAGGGCTGGGATTTACCTAAATCTCAATCATGCCTATAAGAGAGCCTTTAAACTACGGAACAGGGAAAGCTGAGAATTGCAGAAGAGCTCTGTGCTCAGTGTGACACATCCTCTAGGGACGAAAGCTTCTGAATTGCGAGTGAGAGAGGGCAGAAACAGGCACGGCTTCCATGGGGAAGTGTTGGAATGTTGAAAGCCAGACTGAGCATATACCATCTTGACATATCCAATGTCTAAGAAAAAAAGAGGGGATGAAGATACCTTTTTGAGGTGCCAGTGGCACGTTCAGGTGGGATTACTGAGACAGTACAGAGGAGTGTGGGAAAGATGTTGATTAAGGGATCAATTATTAGAAAACTTAGGTATTTCTCCGGTTTGACTCTGAAGTTAATAACGTAATCTGTATGGTTTTAAATTGCTGGATGAGAAAAGGCAGGTAGAGAGTAATGACTGTACAGGATGGTGACAGTGATACTGAGATAGTGTAGCAGAGATTGGAGGGGTGGAGACA
>NW_010388469.1:6784-9336 GCF_000710305.1 Buceros rhinoceros silvestris | reverse complement strand
AGCAGGAATATGTTAATAACAGGAAACATCACTTATCCCTGTATGGCCTGGAGAAGATGTCCCACCAGGGCGTGATTCCAACTCTAAACCCGGAGCTTTGGTAAATGAGAATGTCATGAAGTAGCTGGTCACAGAGCCAGTGAGAGGAAAATCGAGCCTTAACTTCTCCCGGCCCATTTATAAACACTGCTCTCTTTTGGGGAGCATCATTTACTGAGATGAAATGTCCTTGTAGGAGCAGTAAAAGCAAAGAATCTGACAAACGCTGTTATGCCTTGCAACACAGCATGGAATGATGAAACATGTTAAAAGGGAAGTAAAAGTTGCAGCCAGGATGTTCAGAGGTCTGTAGGTATCCTGCAGAAAGTTGCAGATATGTCCAGATGAAAACCATAGAAAACCATGGAAACCCTGGTGGAGTCCTAACAAGAACTGCTCTGTATCGTACGCTTCTCTGGCTGTCCCTGGAAACCCGCAACCTGGTATCGCCATTTCCACACCAAACAAATCAGGAGAGACTTTTCCTAGGGGTTAGTGAGCAAATACACACATGCAACTTAGAGGGAAGCTGGCTTAAGTCTCCTGCAGGAAAGTCACACATTGCAGATGGGCTGCAGCCACTGCAAGAGTTCTGGGAAAGCTGACGGGTGATATCCAGTGGTAAAGCCTGCTTGTTTCCTAAAGACTGGTCTTTGAGCAGCTCACAGGATGTGGAGGGGGTCCTTGGCAAATAAATAATGGGTGAGGAAAAAGGAAATCAAAAGTGGAAGCTCACACTGTGGTGGCAGAGACTGTCCTGCTGTCCCAAGGGAGTTCTTGTGTTGACCATTTTGACTTGGGAATAGGACCTTAGAGCTGCACTGTCATCATCATCACCATGGCTTGGCTTCGCGAACAAAGGTCTGGGAAGGGCTTTTCCCACACTCACTGCAGGCGATGAGTGCACCCTTCGGGGCTGCGCGGTGGATTTTTTAGGTGAGGCGCAGCATGCGCGGAACTGGATCCACCCTTTACACCTGAGGTTCATCTGCCAGGGCCCAGCGAGCTTGGACGGTGACAGCGAAGTCCGTAGGTTTGGTTAGAGTGTCCTTCTCTGAGATGGAGCCTTACAGGGCTAAACGAGCTCCATCTGCCCGGGTTTGGAGTCAGAGTTGTCCTTCTCCTAGGATGGTGCCCGAAGGCTAGTGAGCCCATCCTGCCCGTGGACACACTGTGTCTGACCCTTCAGCTGAGACCTGTCTGGCCTGGGAGACCCCACCGGAGGCACATGCCACCCCCAGGACACCCGGAGGCACATGCCACCCCCAGCACAGCTCTCAACCCCACAAGGGCACACAAGCTCCTTTCTCACGACAAGGGGGTGCCCGTGAAAGAGTCGCTGCTCCACCTCCGGACATCACAGACCCGGGCACGGGGCGGCCGGGGCCTGCCAAGAACGGGAGTGCTGGAGGACAAGAGCTACACCGTGCAGCTCTAACAAAACATCAGCTTAGAGACCTTAAAAAAGGCAAATTAAAGTTCTGGGGAGCAAAACTGGACGTTGCTGTGCTGCTGCTCCACTTGACATGTGATTCTGTGTGCAATGCTGTGATTTTCAGAGACTTGGGGAAGGAGAAAGTAGAAAGGGAAGGTGGAAGCTGCTGCTGAAAGTGTTCAGAAGCAGCAGTCAGAGGCAAGGCTTCCTTCCTGGAAAAGGGGAAGCAGAAGGGAAGGCAGCAGAAAACTGTGGAAGTCCTGGTGGTGCGGAGGGGCAGAGAGGTTCAGAGGTTTCGACAGAGATCCCATACCAGTGAGGTGGGGCAGGGTGGTGCACTGCAGTGGTAGGGGGTCACGTGAGAGGGAAATCACTGCTGGCTAAGACAGGGACCCTGCCTCCAAATCGCTGGGGCCACAGGTTTAGCCCTGTGGGTCTGGAGTTGCCCTGTCCTGTCGCTGCACCCAGCATTGCTGCAGCAGAGCATGGTGTGTGGGGCTGGCGGTCTGCTGGCAGGTCTGTTCCTCGGCTGCTCGGACGCACGTGTCTGGCCCTGTGTCCCGCTGGGTTCCTCTCTACAGTGCTCTGTGCTTGGGACAGGCCAGCAAGGGTGTGCCGGGATCATGGTGACTTTGTTCCTTTCTTATTCCTGCCTTTTTCTCTCCCATCTGTCTCTGTCCGTTCGTTCGTCTGTCTGTTTCTCTGCAGGCGTTTCTTTGAGGGAGTCTCTCATTCTGGTTCCCAGACTGAGATCGGCAGTCTGCACAGCCAGAAAGGGCAGGATCAAGAGTCGGGCAGCCCTGTGAGTTACACCACCACCACCACCACCTGTTGCCCCCTTCCCTCCCCAGCCAGCCCAGCATCCCCACAGTACCTACAGCTCCCTCTGAGAACACAGCTCCTGGCAGCACCTGCCTGGGGCTTCTCCTTCCCTCCTTTCCTTTTCTTTTTCCCAGCACAGACAGGCAGGTAGCGATGGGGGGCATTCTCTGGGGCCAGTTCCAGGGGGATTCTGGTCTCCCCTCTGGGAGCGTGTGTTCTGTTAGGCCAGACACTGGTAGGGTAACTGGCCGGTGCA
>NW_010388469.1:3519-6698 GCF_000710305.1 Buceros rhinoceros silvestris | reverse complement strand
TGTTGGGCCAGACACTGGTAGGGTCACTGGCAGCTGCTGTGCTCGGGGCGCTCCATCCTTCTCTGACTCCACTCCCCGTTCCCCAGGGCGAGGCAGACAAGCAGAACACAGGAGTGCTGCGACCACAGGAAGAGCCAGGAGTGGAGGTTCCTGCAGTGGTGAGTCCAGGCTATGAGATTTGGAGTGGGGCTGGAGCTTCCTCAGGCACCACCTTGCTTTCTGGGGTACTAGGGAGTAGTGGGAATACTAAGTACTAGTACTACTCCCACTGGTCTGGAAGCTGGGCTAGGGTGATAAGTAGATTGGGCTGGAGAGCAGCAAGAGAGGAAATAGGGTTAGGGTCTGCAGGAGATGCAGCCCAGCTGGCTCAAGGCCCTGCAGCCTTGGCTCTCCAGCAGGGCTGTCCTGGGTGGAGTTACCCATGGGTGCAGGGAGCAGGGCAGGGAGAGCGGTGTGTGTGAAGTGACTATGTGTGGCCCTCAGGAGCTGGTTGCAGAGGAGCTGTGTTCACGGCTGGTCCCCACAGAGGCTGCTACGAGGGAGGGCAGTGTGGACAGGCTGGCTCAGCTGGGCCCCGGGATCAAAGCTGAGCTCCCCAGTGCTGTGTCCCCCAGGTAAGGCGGGTCTGCACCCCATGCCAGGGCTGAGAGGGCTCACGCTGGCTCCGGAGTGGAGGTGGGATTTCCTCAACGGTGTTGCCTCTCCTGCTTCTTGCTCACAGCAAGGCAGAGAGCAAGCAGTTGTGGCGTCCCCGCAGCACGTCTGTGAAGGACCGGCAGAGCTCAAAGGGACAAGGTGGCCGCACCAGCAGTCTGGACAGTGAGAGTTCTCCAGACTCATGGCACAGCAACCAGGTGAAGTCCTGGAAGCCACCTTACCTGGAGGCTTCTCACTTGAGAGCCCTGCTGGGCCTTCAGCCATGGGCAGAGTGGCCGAGGCAGCTGGCTGGGGTTAACCTTCTTGATGATGCTGTCATAGGTGCCCCGGAAGTCTGTTTATGATCAGCTGAACCAGATCCTGGTCTCAGATGAGCAGCTTCCTGAGAGCATTGTGCTGGTGAACGTTGCTGAGTGGCAGGGGCAGGTGAGTAGGCATGACAGGAGCTAGACGCACGGGGGAAGCTGTAAGCAGGGAATCCCAGGGGATTCTCCCAGCCATGGCAGAGTGTGCTAGGGAAACTGGCAGCGGCTGTGCTCTTTTCTCCTCCACTGTGGCCCTTCCTTTGGGGAGACAGTACATTTTCACAGTGCTGAGCTACATACCCAACAGTCTGGTGTGTCTCCCCCGCCATGTACCACACACCAGCATTGCTGGACCCTCGGAGCACAATGCCCTGAGCAGTCGCAGAAAGGCTGGTTAACCTTGTGCCCTCACTGTTTGGTCCTGGTTCCCAGTGACCAGGCTCCCTCTGCTGACGCCAGGCCCTGGGAAGCAGCAAAGGTGCCGTTTCTCACTTGGAGATGGGAGAGTGTAGCCCGCCACTCCCAGGGAGCATTAACTGTGGTGTCAGAGCTGGGGTCCCTGGGTAGGGAGGCATGTGAGGCCTTCCTGCCTCATGCTGATCACCATCGTGTCCATGTGAGGTCAGGGTCAGCCCCTCACCAGCACCTGCCTTCCCCAGGCATGGAGGAGTTGACTGCTGAAGGTGAGCAGGGCCATGTACCGTGTATGCAAACATGCAAATAGCAGTTAAATAAAGCATTAGCGACACCCCTTCGGGATCCTGCAGCTCCATCTGACATCCAGAAACAGTGCTGGAAAATCAAGACAGGGTTTTGTGGCAGAAGAAAGGGCTTCTCAGTGAGAGGGGGTGGAGTCGTGGCCCAAGCCGTGCATCCTTGGCACGTTCCTGCTCTAGCTCTTGTCCTCGTGGGGAAAAAAGGAGCAAAGCCCATTCCCAGACCATCATGGCATCTTCCAAACCTCTCTGTCTGGCATGACTGCCTGTTCAACCACTGTTCAGCTGTATGCAGACACCTGAAGAGACACAGAAAGATTTTTGGAGTACCAGCGCGAGAGAGCAAAAGAGGGGAATGAGCAGAGGGGGACTGAACCAAGAGCTGGGCCCTGCTGCAGGGTGGCAGGATTTAAATCAGAGGGCCCCTGGACCAAACCCTTTATCTCAAAGAGTACAGCCTGGTTCTTGGGACAGTTTTTCCCTTGCTGTCGCAGGGTGGTGACTGCTGTGCTCACAGGTGAAAGCAGGAGGCTTGGCCAGGCAGCCCCTGGGAGCAGAGCTGGCAGGAGAAGGAATGCTCGGGCATGCAGCCGGGGATGACCTGATGGTTTCAGGCTCCCTGCATGGCATGGGTGGGTTCAGGGGCCCCAGTTCTATCCCAGGGGGCACAGGGGCTAGGACAGGCATGGGCTGGTGCTGGCCAGCATAGCCATGCCCCCCCAGGTGCCTTAACCCGAGCTCTCTGCATTGGCAGTACGTGAGTGAGCAGCTCCAGGCACACAAGCAGTTGGTCGTATCCACCTCCTCCATGGCGGACATCCAGGCAGCCTTCAACGCCACCGTCTCCCGCATCCAGCGATAGTGAGTAAAGCGTGGGCTTGGCCTGTTGGCTCCCTGTGACTGCGGAGAAGGGCTGGGAAGGGCCCTGGCTCCCCAGGACTCATTAGGACCTGTTGGGATTGTAAAAACAACTATAAGAGCAGGTGTAGGCCCTGAGGAAAGTGGGGGATCCCAGTGCTGGTTGTGCCCATGGCAGTGCTCAGCAAGCTGGAAATTGCCACCAATTGTCAGCGGAGTCAGTTGGCTTGGCAGAGCGCATCTCCTACCCCCCAACCCCCCTGCGGAGCCACTGTGCCTCCCTCATGGTCTCCTTTGCTCTCCCTCTGGCAGCTGTAACTGTAACTCCCACATGCCTCCCCCGGTGAAGTTGGTGGTGGCAGGGGACCAGAGCTATCTGAGCATTGTTCTCCGTTTCTTCGTGGAGCAGCTGGCCAGCAAGACACCTGAATGGCTCAATTACCTTCGCTTCCTGCTTGTGCCGCTGGGTGAGAGCAATCACAAGCCTGGCCCTAGGATTGTCCTCTTCCACCACCCTGGCCTCCCCCGCCTGGAGCCAATGTCACCCTTCTCATCCACAGGCTCTCACCCTCTGGCCAAGTACCTGGCCTCGGTGGATAACAAATACAGCGCTCTCTTCTTGGACACTGCCTGGCGAGAGCTG
>NW_010388469.1:0-3408 GCF_000710305.1 Buceros rhinoceros silvestris | reverse complement strand
TCACAGGTGAGGAGCAGGGCAGAGCGGGGCCAGCAGTGCCCTGAAGGCGAACCCAGCTGCCACCAAAGCCATCACTGCTCTTTGTGCTTGCAGACACTCTGGACATTGCAGGCCGCATCGCCCAGTTCATTGCTGGAGCCAGCCTCTCCCACCAGCTCCCTATCTCTGAGGCCATGCTGACATACAAGCAGAAGAGGTGAGCGTGTGGTCCCCGTCTGGGCTGTGCTCAGGACAAGGCTGTGGGAGACAGGGGACAAAGGATCAAGGCCCCATGCTCTACTCTGCTGGCGAGCAGCATGGTGCTGAGCAGAGACGAGAGTTCCACAGTGAGAGGCCTGCAGTGCTATTCCCTGCCTGCCCCTTGGTGTGCTTGACCCCTCCAGCAGCTGTGTGCTGTGAAGGACCCAACGGAGGGCACCGGCTGCCAGGGCTGGGCTGGGCTGGGGGCTGTGGGTGCTGCCCAGGGGTTGATGCTTATGTTCCAGCTGCACTCATCTCTCCCTTCTCTTGGTTTCTGGCACCCAAGGAAGAGGAGTCTCTATTTTGATTTTTATATCAGGTATTGGCTTGTGCTTGCTGTGCCGCTGCCTGGCCGCACCCCCACCCCCACTTCCCATGTGCATCCATCCCTCTTGCTGTGCAGAGGAGCCGTGACCCCCTAAGTGGGGCAGGGCTGCCCTCCCGCATGCAAGCCCTCTCCCAACACCGGAGGGGGCCGACTCCTTGCCTCCTTGTGTAGTGTGCCCTGTGCTGCCATGTTGGGGACAGAAGGTCCTGTGGGAGGGAGGGCAGAGGAGATGGTCACCATGGCCATGAGCCAGCATCTTGGCCCTTGCCAGTGTGGGTGTCCCTGGGCCACAAGGCTAACCACATGGCTCTTGGTGCTCAGCGCACCCAGACCCTGACCTGCCTCTCTTCCTTGTGCAGCCCTGACGAGGACTCCTGCCAGAAGTTTGTACCCTTTGTGGGGGTGAGTGTGTTGAGGGACCAGTGGGCCACTGGGGCTGACAGGCGGGGGATGTCAGTGAACAGCCCTGTTGATGCTGGGGATCATCTAACTTGTCTGTCCTTGCAGGTGGTGAAGGTAGGCCTGGTGGAGCAGTCCTTCAGTGCCTCCGGTGAGTCCCTGGGAGCTCCCAATCCCTGGTTCCCTTCTCCCGCTGGAGGGATACCCTTGCTGGTGTCTCCTACTACTCTGCCCCCACCCTGCTGACTCACGCTCTTCTTCCCCAGTGGACTCAGATGATGCCACAGTCTGTACCCCCTCCTTGCTGAGCTCAGTGCCAGCGGCTGGAGGAGTGGCCCCCTACAGCAAGGAGACTGTGAGCACCCCACCACCCTCCCCGTCTGTCAGCAGCAGCCTCTCAGGTGCTGGGTAAGAAAACCCCACTCAGTCTGAGGCATTGGGTGCTGGGGTGGGAGTGTCTAAGGTGCTCGCTGGTGAGGGTGCTACACCCTCAGGGCCAGTGCGGCCCCAGGGCAGGCTGCAGCTGTGCTACGGGGAAGAAAAGGAGCAAGGACAGCACCTGTGTGCTGCATGGTGCTGCCCATCTTGTCCAGGTCTCTGAGCCCTGGTGTGGAGGTGATGGGCCTGCAGGTGGACTACTGGACAACACAAGGGCTCGACAGAAAGAAGGAGGGAGACAAGCGGGAGATGGGTATCAAGAACACGCTCAAGACCAACTTCCGCTCACTGCAGGTCAGCCGCATCCCCGGCACAGGGGAGCTGGTGCCCCCTAGCACCATGGCCATGACCGTGGTCACCAAGGAGAAAAACAAGAAAGGTAACCAAGCCCACTGTGGGGTGCTCTTGCTGTGGGGCTACCGTCCACTGTGAAAAAGGGCAGGAAGGCAAGGCTGAGATCTGGCCCAGCAGGGGCCAGACAGTGCAGCCAGCCCTGGGGTGAGGGCTCCCATCCATGGCCAGGTGGAGACATCCTAACATTGGTCCTGCCTATCCTTGACCTGCAGTGATGTTCTTGAGCAAAAAACCGAAAGAGAAGGACCTGGAGCCCAAAAGCCAAGTCATCGAAGGCATCACACGCCTCATCTGCACAGCCAAGCACCAGAACACCATGTTGCGAGGTGAGGGAGGTCCCAGCCCCATAGGGCTGTAGGGGTGCAGACCAGGCAGCACAGGCTGCCTGGGACGGGGCTGCACCTCACTGCACCCTCTCCTCTCAGTCTCCATAGATGGAGTGGAGTGGAACGATGTGAAGTTTTTCCAGCTGGCAGCACAGTGGCCAACGCATGTCAAGTACCTTCCTGTGGGCATCTTTGGCTACTCAAAGACTGTGTGAGACTTGAGGTCAGTCCTGGGATGGAGCTGCAGAGTTGCAGGAGGAGACAGGGAGATGGAGAGACAGACATGCTCTTGTCTCCTCGATTCTGTGGCTCAGCCGCTGCCTGCTCTGCAGAGGGAGATACCACACCCACACTGCTCCCTGTGGGCCAAGACCTGTGAACCCTCCAAACCAGCCAGGGCACCATGCCATCTGCCTCCCCTGACCCCCAACAGCAGCCTGGGACAAGAGTTGGTACCAGTCAGCAGTGACCCAGAGGGCTCTGTACCACACTGTCCCCAGATGGGCTTGCCAGGCCAGCTCCACAGCCAGCTGGGGCCCCAGCTGGGCTGGTCCCTGGCAGGTTCCCCGACACTGAGGCCAGCAGGATTGGTCACAGCAGGGACAGGTGATGACCACCACCCCCATACTACCCCTCACCAGCGCAAGTTGCTGTGCCTGGCCCTGCCCTGTGCCGCTGAGCCTCAGCAGCTTTTCTAGTCCCCCCGGCAGCCCTACTGCTGAGGCTGTCTCCATCTCATCTCCCTATTCCTTCCTGACCAGGCTTGCCCTCTGGTGCTGCCAGCTGGAGGTGGGGCATGGGCACTTGTTTTGTTTTGTGTTGTTTTTTTTTAATAAGATTCTATTTTTTTTAAATTTATTGTACTGTTACTTTTTGGGATTAATTTTAATAAATTAATGCTGGTAACATTATGGTGGGGGGTGTGAGAGGGGATGGGTGGGGGGAGGGGGTGTCCCTCCATGCAGCAAGCACTCCAGGGCTGCCTTGGCACAGCAACAAGTGCGATGACTTGGCACCACTAGCAGCCAGGGGCCAGGTGAACCCTGACAGGCCACAAACTCAGACTGGGTGGAGTTTATTTAAAATAAAAGCCACAAATACTAAAGAAGAGACAGATCGGACCCAACCTGTGTCCTCGTATCCCAGCCAGGTCCTTGTCTACCGGAAAGTGGAAAAAGTCTGGGGCATGGGCACTTGTTTTGTTTTGTGTTGTTTTTTTTTAATAAGATTCTATTTTTTTTAAATTTATTGTACTGTTACTTTTTGGGATTAATTTTAATAAATTAATGCTGGTAACATTATGGTGGGGGGTGTGAGAGGGGA
>NW_010388468.1:1177-1441 GCF_000710305.1 Buceros rhinoceros silvestris | reverse complement strand
CCAACCCGGCTCTGCTGCTCCACAGAGGCTAACGCTGGTCTTGGCTGAGCCCACCTAGGGGAGGTCTGCGTGGCTGGGTCGCTCTGGGGCTGCTTGGATGGCGGTTGGCCCGTGGGAGGCCAATGATTGGCCCATCAAAGGCCAGCGTTGGTTGGTTGAAAGCTGATGGTTGGTCCATCAAAGCCCATGGTTGGCTCGTTGGGCCAACCATTGGCCTTCATCAAAGGCCAATGAATGGCTCGTTTAAAGCCAATGGGTGGGCCC
>NW_010388468.1:557-913 GCF_000710305.1 Buceros rhinoceros silvestris | reverse complement strand
GCAGGGCAGGAGGTGATGGGAGACACGTCCACCTCGTCTCGGTGGCAACGGGTCGACGGGGCAGGGTGAAGGGTCTACAACAAAGGGACCTTCTGGGGTCTTCTCCTCAAGTCCCTGTGTTCTCCTGCAGAAACCAAAGCCCAAACCTTGGCCCACCATCACCAAGACGACGTGGGAGAGCAACTACTTTGGGGCCCCTCTGAGCAACGTGGTGACGCCGGAGAGACCCATCCCCGTCTTCATCGAGCGGTGCATCGAGTACATTGAGGCGACGGGTGAGAAGGGGCCGGCTGAGGGCGCCGGCGCAGGCTGGCGGCACCAGGGTGGGGAGGGTGTGGGGGGACGTGGGTTGTCTC
>NW_010388468.1:0-519 GCF_000710305.1 Buceros rhinoceros silvestris | reverse complement strand
CTGTGTTGCGGTCGTTGGGTCTCCATTGGGTGGTCGTTGGGTCTCCGTTGGGGTAATGTTGGGTCTTCATTGGGTGGATTTTGGGTGGTCATTGGGTCTTCACTGGGATCGTTGGGTCTTCGTTGGAGGGTCATTGGGGTTTCATTGGGTGTTCCTTGGGCGGTCCTTGGGTGGTTGTTGGGTCTTCATTGGGGCTCACTGGGTCTTTGGGTCGTTGGGTCTCCATTGGGTGGTCGTTGGGTCTCCGTTGGGGTAATGTTGGGTCTTCATTGGGTGGATTTTGGGTGGTCATTGGGTCTTCACTGGGATCGTTGGGTCTTCGTTGGAGGGTCATTGGGGTTTCATTGGGTGTTCCTTGGGCGGTCCTTGGGTGGTTGTTGGGTCTTCATTGGGGCTCACTGGGTCTTTGTTGGGGTCTTTGTTGGGGGGTCCTTGGAGGGTCCTTGGGGTGTTGTTGGGTTTGTTTTAATTGAGTGGTTGTTGGTTCTTTGTTGGGGGTTGTTGGAGGTTCGTTGGGTG
>NW_010388467.1:0-2375 GCF_000710305.1 Buceros rhinoceros silvestris | reverse complement strand
AAAAAAGACACTGGTGATTTGTGCTGAGAGATAAAAGGAAAGGCTTATAAGGAAAGCTGGGCAAGCTCTTTATTTAAGAATGCCTTGCCTGATTGCAGAATGCCTTACTTGATTAAGAGAATGAATATTAATGAATTGTGGAGAAACCTGTAAGAGCAGCATTTGGTGTTTGTGTGGTTGTTTGGAAGTGGGGATTAGAAGTCATTAGGAAGAACACCTCTGTCTGGTCTCTGCCCTATTACTGGGTAACGAACAGTTTGCTGAACAGCAGTGGAGAGCTGATGGCCACCAACAGCTGATTCTCCTTGAAAATTACAACACTTTCAGAGAAAAAAGTATTGATTTAATTTTCCTCCTGCCTTAGGGAATTAGAAGATGCTTGTTGTTTATTGTCTCTTTGGCCAACAGAAGCTGGTAGTGAATGTACTGACACATAAATTCCTAAGCCTGTCAGAAACCTGGTGAGATATTCTGGTGGATGAGCCTTCCCAAGACCAAAGGCCTCTGGCCGTAGGAAGCAGTGCTCTGGCAGTTGATTTTTTGTTTTGATTTTGGTTTTTTTTTCCCTGTCTGTGGAGAAACATTGCAAACTTGAACGATGGAACTCTTAATCCAGACCGGATGAGGAACATCAGTCTCACTACAATAAACTTTCTCTTTGATGGATCTTTTTCTATTATGGTCAGGTTGGTCCTCCAGCTATGTATGAAAAAGGGATCAGGCATCTAAATTGCGTGGCTTTTTGATGCCTAAGTTGGAACACAATAACCCCTTTCTTCACCACCCCTCAAGTATTGAGCCCAAAACATTCTGGGCCAGTTGCTTTTCTCTGATTTGAACTGTGGTTATTTCTAGGAAGTTGACCTTCATTTTATAACTCTTTATTCCAGGACCCACCCTAAGCTGATGATCTTGCCTTCTAACGAGACAAGAAATACATTGGAAGGCGTAGGTTTTCGCAGGAAGTAAATTGACCTACTGGGCAGGAAGACAGAGGGTTACATTTTCATAAATGTGCTAACAGTAAACATGTTTACTTCATAGAAGTAAAGAGGAAATGTGAACCAATACTATGTTAAACAGGGTAAATGTTAGTTGGATACAAATGCAAACTCAAGGGTTACTTTTAATACTTGACCGAAATACTGAATTAATGTTTAATCCTGATGACTAAATCCCTTAATACATATAATTTTTACTATCTTAGATAAATGAGCTTTTCAGGCAATTTTAATCTCCCAGGGCATGGTTTCCACTTGCCTGAATATTGCTGTAATTAGATGATGACACAGTACCCCAGTAGCTTTTCTTAAGATACGATACCTCTGTCATTAGACAATAAGTTTAGTTTGGCTTCTTTGTTTTTAATTAATGAAAAGGAGGTCTTTTGTCTGAAGAAATCAGATAATACTCTTTGGGCACATGGCACAAAAGGCATCTCCCACAAATTCTTCAAAATATTTACATTCTTATTTTACCAAAGTAGAAACCTCCTGTCATGGATTAACTCCAGCCGGCAGAGAGGATCTGATATTCTAGTTCTCGGTTTAGGGCCCTGTTCATGAAGCTTAGTGCTATGTTTTGGGATGTTCCTGCTGTGCCCAGCATACACCTGTGTGCTCATATACTGCTACTGTATACATGGTCCTGTTACAAGAGTGTTATGTGAAACAGCTGCTAAGAAATTGTATTTACCTCTGAGGTGTTGAAGTTAGTCTTGATCTGAGTAGAATGAATAGGTAATATCAGGAAGGCATGAAGAGCAGAGATTTTGATAAACAGAAATGGGAAGGTTTAGTGGTTGCATGTTGGGATTTGGGATCCCCAGACTCAAGCTCTTGCTTGGCTTCAGTCGAAAGTTTTTAACATAGATTTTCCTGCCGCTGGCAAAGAGCTACTGTTTGACCTTCAGTTTCTCATGGGCCAGGATTTTAGCACTCACGCAAATTTACAGAATCTCTCCAGTACCAGCATAGAACAAAACCTGACTTCAAGGACTTTTACTCCATTTTCACGAGCAAAGTATGTAGTATGTATGATCTCAAATAACTACTTGCTTCCATAAGATGTATGACTTGATAGTATTTTTCATGTGAGTTTTGACTTAGGCTTATGTGAAAATCATAAGCCAAGAAATTTAAAAGCAGAGAAACAGACTTGACATTTTAAGAATAAGCTCTTTTTCCATCTTTTTTTCTCTTCTTGGATCAGCTGCACTCATTTTTATTTTAATTCTATTTTCCCTAAATGAAACAACCCTTTTCTAGTCTCATTAAAAAGAATACAAATAGTGAGTCCAGCAAATGAGGTGTGTAAATGTGTGATTTGGACACAAAATGTCAGCACACACAGTTGGCCTTTTTTGCATTTGCAGT
>NW_010388466.1:4623-5140 GCF_000710305.1 Buceros rhinoceros silvestris | reverse complement strand
TCTGCGTTTTCAGAAAGCTTAATTTTAGGAAGCTCAAGGGAATGAATTTGCAGTCCAACCATGATTAGGTCAAGACAGGTGGGCGGGGGGAATGGGATTCCTGTGATAGATGTGACAGCTGGACATTATCTATTAATTATATTAAATATTTATTTAATGAGCTTTAAAATATTCACAAAATGTTTTTAAAGCTGCTTTTATATGTGAGGTGCATTCTCTTCTTCCAGTAAACAATGATTATATAGAGATTAAAACAAGCTTCCAGGCATTGCTGAGATACATTAACGTCTGTTAAAGAGGCTGAGCCCGCTGTAACATTGGAATCCAGTTTTATATTGCCTTTAAATCGATTTGACGCCGATTGCAGCCCTGCTGTAAAAATGCGATAAATGATTAGAGCATGACTGTCGTCTTTCCGAGGCTTTTGCACTTTTTCGGAGTGCTGCAAAAGACATTACGTTTAAAGCATTCGGAATACTGGCCTGTCTCTTGGCTCTTGTCACAACCCGTGCAGTGG
>NW_010388466.1:0-4443 GCF_000710305.1 Buceros rhinoceros silvestris | reverse complement strand
GGAATACTTGCCTGTGCCTTGGCTCTGGTCACAACCCGTGCAGTGGCTGCAACGGGAGATCCTCCGCAGGTACCTCTCTAGACAGCACGTTTTGTGCATTCGGAAAACGGGTTTACAACTTACTACCGCAATTTTATTCTCTGCCTTAGAGATTCTGTAGTCTGGGGTTTTTTCTCATTGGTTGCTTTCGTCTTGTTCTCTTTGACAGCTTCTTTTCACTTAAAGAGCCAAAATGAAAAGCCAAAATGAGTCTCAGCTTATCTGAGGTCCAGATAAAAGCTGTTCTGCTTTTCACATGAAAATGCTACATGTACTTACAGAATTTATTGAGGCTGTTTATTGAAATCTTCGGGCTATTATTCCTCCCAAATGGCAATTGCCTTTTCAGAAGTTTACCATAGGTCTAACATTAGTCACTCAAATGAAAAATGTAAGCATAAGTCATAGAAAAGAGTGCACAGGAAAAAAAACCACAAAACACGGAAAAAAGTACTGTGGTATTTTCTGAAAAGGTCGCAAAGATTTCACAGAATTATCTGTTGAGGATAAACTTGACCCAAGAAAAGAGCAATCGGCATAAATTGTACCAGAAGATCAGTCCCAAATCTGTAATAATAGATGTGGCTGGAGTTAACCACCACGCTTTCCCTTCTCTTTTGTCGACACCTTTCCGGAAGCAGATAGGGAAACACTGGTCACATATCTCTGAAAGCAAGGATGTGAGCGTGGCCACACCGGACTGATGCAGAGAATTCAAGCAAATATTTGTTAAACCTGTTTAATCACTCTTCTGCCTTTCAGATGTTACTGTTCTAACAAGCAATTTCACCGATAAATACCAGTGTGCGTATGTGAGGCAGTAAAAGCGAATGGGGTCATCTGGGCAGGAATGGCCACTTGTCGCTGGGTTTTCTCCCTCCCGTTGTTTTTTTGTTGTTGTTTTTTTTAACTCATGCCTGGTGGACTCACATTCATAACCAGCACAACCAATTTTTGCAGGCATGGGGTATTATATTGAACACCCGAGCAGCTGCGCCAGGGAGATTCGACAATCCCCATCGCTGTTCTGAGCAGGAGTGCCCACGTGTCTGGCACATCACCCATCTCCACCTCCACGCCAGGGTCCTGCCAGAAGCAGGTGCTGTAGCCGAGGAGGTGGTTAGCGGCGGGCAGAGGGCTTGTGAAAGCAGCTTTGGGAAGCAAGGCTCATCACAGTCTGTTGGCTTCTCATGGGGGAAGCGCTGAAAGAAGATGCTCTTCCGTGTAATTCCACACATCTGAGGTAGAGGAGCTTCATGCCGTTTTGTTCCCTCCCACACACTCGTCTGGCTCTCCCATTTTACGTGACGTCTTTGGCAGCCATCACCACTGTCCGAGGCAAGACACTGTGTTCGCCAGCGCCTGAACAGGACCTGGCACACAGCGCCAGGGCTACGCTGTGTCTCGCTGTCTGGATTTGTTCTCATATGAAACATCTCCAGGGTTCCCTTCTAGGGAACATGTTATGGCTTCCCAAGTTTACTCTGGAGAATAGCAGATCCCAGCCTGACTCTTTTGCTGGGAAAAGCAGTTTGTTATTTGTGAAATAATACTGCTTTGAATAATAATAAAAAAAGCACCCATGGCAGTGAATCTGTAACGGCCTGTGTGTGGTGCATGCAAAAAGAGTTCAGAGCCATCTATTCCCAAATATCTCCCGGCCAAATATAAATGGGTGTGATCTAAAAGCTTCTGCGGGACCATTTCAGCAGCTTATTCATTGCACCGTGCAGAGCCTCCTCTAGCTGGAGTGTCAATAGACCAAGCACAAGTGTTCTTACCGGTCTAGAAATGCACTTTAATAGCAGAGATGGAAAAACCTTTCAGAGAGGATACTCCGCTGGCAGTAAAAGAAGTAAGAAATTACAATCAACAGCCGTATTTCTTCCTGCACACTAAGCAAAATGATTTTTTTTTGAGCTTCAACAGTTAGAAGCCATGAATGCGAATTCAGTGTGCTTGGGAGGCAGTTCTAGTTAGCTGAAACGCTGGCTGCGTGTTGTTAGAAAGAACGGAAAATGCTCCCTCAAGGCTGCGTTCTCTGGTAGTTGAGTGCTTTCCTTCCTCAGAGATTCGGTTTGTGAAGACAGATTTTGTGGAGCTGCGTTCCTCAAGCACCCAGGCCACGCCTCTGTGGAGTTAATGCTTATATGTGGAGCCTTCAGAAGTGTTGGTGGCTCTGCCTGCAGTGTCACCTTTGCCTTTGCGATTGGCTCTTGAGATAGGAGAAAAGACAGGTGAGTGGGAAAGCCAGAGTGTTTACTGGGCTCGTTTTTCTCGGTCGGCAGGGGATCAGAGCGGTGGGTGTGCGCTGGGTACCTTGTTCTCTGCACTCTTTGGTGTGTTCTCAGGCAAGGAGGTTTGACGTGGACATACATCCCTAGAGGGGAGGCTCCTCGGGGAACTCCACGCACCCACTGCAAGCACATTTCTCCTGATTTTTTTCAAGTCACTTGTTCTTGTGAGTCTATGAAACAAGATGTCTCTTCTTCACTGCTACATTCTCTCATACACATTTTAGGAACTTCACTAGATCATGAAGAATTCTTCAATTTGTTTAGTCTAACCATGAAAGTTCCCTGAGAAATTGCCTGGAGTTCATGTGACAGCGTAGTGTTTTCCTCTTTAAAAAAAGTTTTACTTTTAGCAACAAAAGACAAAAGCAAAGCTCCAGCTTGAGATCTGGCCTTCCCTAACGAGAGGCAGATTGCCCAATTTTAAGGGGAATGGGGGCACAGGTGTTCAAAGAAGGAGTGAGGATCAAACCGAGGCATTGCCACCTTCCGGACAAGGCAGCACTCCGCGCTCTTTTCCAGGATCAGCACTTCCACAGCGTTTCCTTTCATAACAGCAAAGGGTGGCTGTGATGGTGGCAGCAGTGGAAAACAGCCGTATAAAAGGACCAACTTCTCCTCAGGGATACGGGAATAACAAGGACACTTTACCTTTTCCTGTAAGGAAAATGTTTGTGTTTATTCTGTCATAGTTCTGTTATGAGATGGGGAAATTTCCCTGGGTTTTCTTTGCAGGAATTTCTAGAAGAGATTAAGGGGTACGTTTGCTACTGCTGAGGGTGTTGAAGGCTGAGTTTGGAAAGGAAGAAATAAAAATGAGAATTAATGATTACCTGGCCTCGTCAAGGACCAAAATCCGTAGCAGGAGTACCTCGAGATTTCAGGTCCGTGTTTCCTAGGTGAGCCTGGAAATGTGAGAGCTTTATCTGCTGCAGGTTTCACTGGTGAAAGCAGCCAAGCAAAGTTCATTGGGAGATGGAGAAAACACTATGGAAATTATTTAAAATCCTGTTTTAAGTTTGTGATGGTGAGTAAAATCAGGTCTGAGTGGTTTGGAATGACCTGAGCCCGGGCAAACCGTGAGGATCTGTTTGCTGTAATCCAACAGCTTTCTGACTGGCTTGGAGCCACAACATTTTATCTTGATTTTCTGGAGGAAAATCTGCTGTGCGTTTCAGGAGAGCATTGAATGTCCGTGTTGTCTCATACTTCTGTTCTCACATCGATGCTTTCTGACAGAAAGGCCAGGATGATAACTAGGTGCTGCTTTTATAGCATGATGGGTTAATGTTTTATCTTTGCCTCAACATCTCTTCCAAGAATCTATTTTTAACAATACTATTTTCCTCTTTTAAAGCAAGGTCAAAGACTTTATCCAGGTTACTCCTGTCACAAGAGAAGAATAGTCACGCAGTCCAGGGTTTCACTCGTACATCTCGCTCCCTGAAATACACATACCAGCAGTTTGTCTAACCTGCCTTCCATCACAGATGATAAATTTTCAGTCTTTGTCCTTGGAAAAATACTTTTCAATCAATGGATTTCCATTTCAGGAAGTTTTTGGTTTTATTAACCAAAATTTTATTAACTTTTTTCTTAATATCTGATTATTTCTTATTTTAAATGCTTCTCTTTTGAGTTTATTAATTTTCTTCTTTGTAACTGACAGTTCTTCCCCACTGCCTTTAATATGAATCTTGTTTAACTGTCTTAATGTACTGCCTGTGTTTTTTTCTGTGATTTCCTCCCAATTGGTCCAACTCCTTAATTAATCATGCAGCTTTTCTCTGAACAACTTGTTTCCATAGAAATACCTTCCTTGATGCCTGCTAGTACAGTCCCAGCTGAAGTTAGATTTCTTCATCTCCTGTGTTAACTCTAGATCATCAGCAAGCAAAACGGAAAACAATTACTTCGGGATCTTAGAAAGTCAGAAACGAGATTCGGTTCAGCTTTGATTCCTCCGAAGTGGGGAGGAGGTAAAAGGGAGCGATGGGAAGAAGGGACGGTGGTGATCTCTGGAAAATGTATTTGCATGGGAAATACCCCAGCGACATCAGCGTCACAATATGCAAGAAGCTTGGCTTCCGTGCGGTGTGACTCCGCTCCT
>NW_010388465.1:0-1944 GCF_000710305.1 Buceros rhinoceros silvestris | reverse complement strand
TGGTGTTTTACCTCGGCCAAACTGGTGACATGGTAAAGCACCCTGACCAAGACTGGTGCCTTCTGGCCAGTTCCAGTCACAAAAGGGAAGTACAGCTGGTGGACTGGAGGAAGTAGCTGTCAGCATTTCTCAAGGAATTAAGGCTGACAGCATAGCAGAAAAAAAGCCAAGGTTGGCAAAAGAAGAGTACGACTAGAGAATCCTTGTGATTCAGAATACTATAGTGACCCAGCACATTTACTGCTTTCATTAATGACCCTGGCCCCATAAGAAATGAGGGAATTAAACTGGCTGATGACACAAAGTGGAAGATACTGGGAATATAGAAGATCACCAGAGTATCTTGCTGCGAGAACTAGATGACTCTTCGTGTTTTTTTATCCAAAGGCCACTTAAGTCACAGTGTTCCAATAGGACATACAGGCTTTTCACTTAGTTTTTCTATCAATGTGACTCATTTTCACATCATTTGTGAAAATGATGTCCTGGAATGCACCATAGTATTTGTAATTGCTCCTGTTCTTTGCTTTAGTACCTGTAATTCATCAATAAATAGAAAAGTGCAGAACAAAAGATTACTGATACTTTCCCAGCATATTGACTGACCTTTGTACTTACTTTTGCTATTTATATTGACAGTGACATAAGCAGAACAAATGTAGGCAGGAAAACTTCTGATTTTTAAGAAAATCCTTTTAAAAATTGTGATTCTGTTGATGTAATCTCTTACCTTAGCTCTTTGACTTAAAATTTACCTGGCATTTTTCTGTCTGTAAATGCGGAAGTTGTTTGGTTCCTGTGTGGTTTTTATTTTGATACATATTGCTGTATTGGTCAGGTAAATAGTTGCAAGGATGAAGTAGAAAATCATTAGCAGTCTTACTTTCCTGGGACAGAAACAGAACATTCTTTTCAGGTAAAGAGTAAGGGATTAATCTTTGAAAGTGTAAAGAAATTCATAACCATTATTGCTTATTGCTATGCTCTACTAGCCCTCTACAAAGATACAAAGCAAAAAGAAAAAAACAGAAAAATCAGAAACTCAGGAAGTTCATTATTTCACTCATGATAACTAATAGCTACTAATACTAAAACTTTTAATTAATATATAGGTGACTAAGGTCTTCATGACTTTTATCTAAATATCTTACATTTCAATGTAAGTTTCAGCCATTGATGCTAAGGAGCAGTGGTGGTTTCATTAAAGAGAAATATCAGAGGCAACATTACCGTAAGTATAATTTCCCCTTTTTCTAGTTTAATACCATAGAATCAAATAATAGAAACATAGAATGATTTGTGTTGGAAGGACAATTAGAGGTCATCTAGTCCAACCCTCCTGCAGGGAGCAGGAACATCTTCAACTAGAGCAGATTGCTCAGAGCCCTGTCCAACCTGACCTCGAATGTTTCCAGGGATGGGGTATCCATCTCCTCTCTGGGCAACATGTTCCAGTGTTTCACCACCCTCAGCACAAAAACTTTCTTCCTCATATCTAGTCTTAATCTACCTTCTTTTAGTTTAAAACCACTACCCGTTTTCCTATCAGAACAGGTCCTGCTAAAAGGTTTGTCCCCATCTTTCTTAGAAGCCCCCTTTAAGTATTGAAAGGTCAAAATAAGGTGTCCCTGGAGCCTTCTCTTCTCCAGGCTGAACAACCCCAACTATCTCAGCCTGTCCTCATAGCATAAGCATTCCATCTCTCTGATCATTTTCGTGATCAGAGACCCTCCTCTGGACCTTCTCCACCAGGTTCATGTCTTTCCTGTGCTGAGGACTCCAGAGTTGGACACCGTATTCCAGGTGAGGTCTCACCAGAATGGAGCAGAGGAGGAGGATCACCTCCCCTGACTTGCTGGCCACAATTCTCTTGATGCAGTTGTCACGGAGGCACCAACAAAGCAGACAGCAGCTACCTGAAAAACATGGATTTATTGCAATGAA
>NW_010388464.1:0-783 GCF_000710305.1 Buceros rhinoceros silvestris | reverse complement strand
GACCCCCAGCATCCCCCCCCCCGCCCCGCCCCCAGCAGCCCTTCTCCTGGGTTTGGGGAGTCTCCAGCACCGCTTTCCCTGCGAGATGGAAAGATCGCTCCTTTAATCTCACCCCTAACCCCGTGACCTTCCTCCCTTAAGGAGCTTTTCCCCTTATAGCAGTTATTTACTTTGGGGTGCTGGGCACTGGTCATCAATTAGGAGTCATTAATAAACCCTGGCAATAAAGAGCTCAAGTGCCTCCAGTGACTAATGAGGAGCAGTTGCAGAATGTATTAGCATAGTGCTCTGCCTCTGTGTTTCTCTGGAAATCACTGATCTCACTGCAGGCGTTACATAAAAATAATGCATGTTGGTGACTGGTGATGGGACTTGGAGGGTTCCCGGGAAGGAAGGATTTGGAAATTATCTGACTGTAACTATGACATGGGGAGATGCGCTTTTTTTTTTTTTTTTTTAACAATAAAGGGGTAAGAATGGGGGGCCGGCACCCTTTTGGTGTTTGTGTTCGGCTGGGTCTGTTTGTTTAGATACTTTACGTAAGACAGTAAACACCAGGCGAGTTAAAAGCTTTAATTAAAAAAGGTGCTGAGCTGAGGAGGAGAGGAAAAGGAAAGGAAAAAGAAAAAAAAAAAAGCCTTTCAATTTGCATAACGACTTAGCAAAACACCCCCAGACAGACAAGATAAATACATCCCGGGAGCCCAAGAAACCTAGAGGACAAAGATAACAAGTAAGGCGGTATCTACCTACGGAGCGCAACAGCTCGGCGCGGCGGGTCTG
>NW_010388463.1:0-235 GCF_000710305.1 Buceros rhinoceros silvestris | reverse complement strand
GATGAGTTTCAAAAATGAGATTGCTCGTGACTTAGGGCGTGGCAGGGAAGAGTCTCCGCTCCACCCAGCCGCAGGCTCCTGCTCCCAAACGGAGCATCACGGGTCACCCACCGCCCTCCCAGGATTCTCCAGGGTGAGGGCGGGTGGGTTCGGGACAGAGTGGGGGTGATTCCCCTCCCCAGCCCTTCACCCCACCATCAGGCTCGCCCTGGGGGGAAGGTTTTGGCGACCCCAG
>NW_010388462.1:12912-15703 GCF_000710305.1 Buceros rhinoceros silvestris | reverse complement strand
TCCTTGATGGGCAACTACAGGGGCTTGCAGGTTCTTTCCAGGGGTCTCTGGTACTGCTGTGAGCTGGGATTTCGTACCAGCAGCCAGGACCTGCCGTGGGTCATGGGGTGGGGATGAGTGTACAGCCAACATGACATTCCTATGCCAGCCCATTGTCAATCATTGTGATCCTCAGGTCGTCTCCTCTGGTGTCTGAAACAGGCTGTCCTCTGCTTGCTGTCCCAGACTGGCCACCCAAACTGGGCATGGTACTTGGTACCACAACATGGCTTGAATACAAGCTCCCAGCACTTTCTCTTCTCCAAACATGAGCAAAGGTGCTTAGTTTGTGAGACAGGTCCTTTGCCCCCCACACCTTGCCTTGGATGCCAAGGGTTTGTGAGAGTCAAGGAAATAGTCCAATATCATCATTTGATAGGGAAGGAGTTGTGGATCTGGACTTTCCAGGGGGGCTACTCCTAGAAAGGGGAATTTAATGGCAAAGAACAAGAGATGAGGATGACAATGATCTGTCTGGGTGAAAAGTCAACTATTCAGAAGTAACAGGCACTTGAAAAAATGCCTGACATTTTGGGGTGGGATCCTTTTATCAGTTGGTAATGCCTCAGGAGATGACTTGCCTTGGTTGCAAATCAGCCTATCACTGCCATGTCCACATGTTTCCTCTGCCTTCCTCTAGCAGCTGTAGGCATTGGTTGGGCCTGCAAGATTGCTGTTTGGGTCCAGGGCAGTCCGTCTGACCTTCCCTTAGTATTTTGATACTCAATGAACCGCGTGCTCAGCAAAGCCCCAGCGAACGCCTCTCAGCTGAAGCCCTTGTTTCTGGGCTACTGGGAGCGTGATTCAGGGGAATATTTTGTTTCATGAAGGCAAAAGAGGGCCTTTTGGAAAGGCAGTAAGGTGTTTAAAGAAATATTTCTGGACAACTTAGGTGGGGTTTTTTATGTACAAAAGATTGCATATCCAAGTTAAAGGGCACAGACCTTAGAGAAATTCAAAGGATCTTTTGAAAAGGGATTAAATATATTTAAAATTTATGAGTGTTCACCCATGAAAATTGGAAAGGAAATTAAACTATATCTGCAGAAAAGGAAAAATAAATTCACTTACATATGATGTAATTTAGAAAGTCAGCTGTACCTTTGAAAGATGTCTGGACGACAGGATAAGGTAATGCTGAGGAAGGCTTAAGATCTGGGCTTAAAAAGCCACACGGGGCCATACAGAAAAAGGGTTTGCCATGTACATGGATACTCATTATGAAGAGTTTCCAGTAGAATGAAAACTGTATCTAGCTGGCTTTTGGCTAAGAGAGAAAAATACACCAACAGAGAGAGCAAGTACAGGTTTTTTAACTTCATTATCAGTGTTTTCTGTACAACTAGATCTGTGCTCCACCCAATTTGAAAAAATCTACACATCGATATTTTTTCCTAAGTCTGGTTAGTATTTGTGGATCCCTATTTCCTATGCTGTGCAAAATAAACTTCTAGTCAAAATTACCAGGCTGAGAAGAAAGCGAAAAAACTATGGGAGAGAGGTGTAAAGCAGAAGGAAACAATTTGTCTGGGTATTTCAGGGTGACATAAAGCACCGACCAGCTTAAAGAAAGCAACAAGAGTAATTCACAGTATTTTCCTTTAAACTAAAGGTGGAAGTTGTCTGTGTTTCAAGCTTGGCATGACACAGGACACTACAATCCATGTGTCATGTTAAAAGAGACGGTGATCTCAACTCAATTCCTTGTGAGGAGGTACTTACAGAGCAGTGCCGAACAATTGGGTCCCCGGGTAATAATGTTATTGGAGAGGCCAAGAAGGGAACGGCTGTGGAATTAATATTGCTGCACTGTGCTGTTCCAATTCTGAGGGTGAGAGAGGACTTTGCTTTATAATGCTGACACCGCAAATCCCTTAATGAGCACTAAATTCACTTAACAAAATTCTAACTCCCTCAGATTTCTGATGCAGCTTAGCACAACTGCTTTACCTTGGAGTTTTCTGTGTTTCACTGGTCTGTGCCATCAACCTGAGCATCCATAAAGCCCATATTCCTTTTTATTCACTCTACCTGTTTATTCCTTAGTATATTTACCCTTTTATTAAGAGCTTCCACTTGGTTAAGACTTGTTCAAGTATAAGCTCAACAGGAAGCGTTTTCCTTTATACTGTAATAACTCTATATTGTTGCCTAGAGGGTGACAGAAAGTAACGTAAGATTCATAAAAATATAAGTGTCTGAGCCAAGTAGATAGAATTATGGTAAGCATTAACCAAAGCGTATTTCTCTGTCCTATAGGGTGATATCAGAACATCTTAATGTCTTCTTTCTTGGGTCACATATTTCTGCAAAAGAACACCAAGAGAAATGCCAGCCTGCTTCTGCTTGATCGTTACATTCTGTACCAGCTTTTTGAACAGGTTTGGAAATAAAATTACATTATTTCATTATGTGTCATTTTACAATTTACCCATGCATCACCCCACTGAGACCATTTGGTTTAAGACACTTTTTTAAAGAGAAAAGCAACTGGAATTTTAAACTCATTTAAACAGTAATTCAGGGTGTTTCTAGTAGCTCCTTTTCAAGTTTAACCATTAAATGAGTACATCCTTAGAAAAAGAAAAGTGTTGTGTCTTACCTGTTTTTTTTTTTTTTAATCCAAGTAATATTAGAAACCTCCAAAGATCCAAAAGGCACACTGCTGGGGAAATTCTAACCCTACTGGAACTGGCTTGGTGGTTTCTGAATATAGCTTTTTTGATTTGTTTTCTTTAAGTTGGATGAGGGA
>NW_010388462.1:4108-12763 GCF_000710305.1 Buceros rhinoceros silvestris | reverse complement strand
GGTAGAGTTACCATCTCTCCCTTGGGGGAAAGGGGGGGGGGGGGGGGGAGGGGTGGGAGGAGGGGTGTGTAAAATAGCCGATGAATCTCTCACTCTCCTACAGCTAGGAGGTGACTGAGCCCTGTCCTCCAGATTGCTGTGCTCCTTGCTCCCAAAAGAGGGGGTCAGCATTTTGGATCTGAAATCTGGTAATGCCATATGTTCTGTGTCAGCAGCTACACCAGCTCCATTAGCATCAGCAGTAAGCTTCCCAATAATGTCCTACCATGCTGCAGAAGAGCTACCCGTGTAGAGCAGCTGTCTCCAGCAAAGAGGAAGCACAGTTATAGCAGTAGCAGGATAAATGCCACGGGCAAAGTCATGAAGGTGATATTTGTTAGCAGCTGCAGATTGAGAAAGAAACCTCGTACCTCAGAAACTGAAAGACTGAAAGATGAGATGATCTGTTACAGAATTCTCATCATTTCAGTATTTAGTCAAATTAGCAAGTCTTAAATAAGATGGAACCAGGTATAGCTGTGGTGAGTGACAGGATGGAGTTGAAAAGTCTAGGCCATTTTTCACATCTCTGAACTTAAGAATTCTGATGTTTTCTTTGTTCTGGTTGCCTGATAATAATTTAGTATTTTTATTTCTATATTTATTTTAATTCTTAAAAAGCCAAGAGGTGGAGGTATGTTGACAGACTGGAAAAGGAAGCTATTATTAATTAAAAATATTTTAAGTCTAAGATTAAAATAGTGCTCCTGCATATAAATTTGCTTCAATGAGCTGGACCCACTGTAATGTCAAATCACCGAATAAATTAGGGAAAGTAGCAGACATACTGGCTGGGGACTAGATGGTGCCACCATTTTAGATGGCGCAGATTCTCTTTTCCCTATATCCTTCCTATATGCACATGCAGCTTGGACGCCGGTAAATAATTGTCCGTCTCTGGTACAAATTAATTTTTCCTCTTAAAAGGGACTGGTCCAAAGTCCATGAAAATAGTTGGAAATTGCCCAACTAGCTTGAGAGCATGTTGGACCAGAAAGAAATGCAGTATGGAAATTTGGGAGGCAGTGGTTATCTTTGTTGTTTGCTGGTAGAGCTGAAAGGGATATTTTGCAAAATACCAGGCACCCTGGTGTTAGTTATGTCTAACTAATACATGCATTCACTATCAGTGAGCCCCTGAACAAATCTAACTTCATCTGAAAAATCAAGCAAGGAGAGAGAAAAGCTGCTCTATAAGACAGCAAGACATTAATGAAGTTTTGGTGGTTTTATATCACTTCTTGGTAATCACAATGAATGGTGGCAGTATTGTATTCCCAAATACTCGGATTAAATTGTTATACCACCATGAATTCAGCTTATGAAAAACCATGCTCTTCCATCTGCTCACTCAGGCTTCAGAGACCTGGGGCTCACAGGGCTACTGCAGCGTCAGCTTCTTAAAGAGCAAACGGAGAAGAGAAAGCTATCCTTGTTCCTCTCATGAGGGTGAGACATCCCTCATGACTATCTTCTTCAGCAGAAGTGATCAGCATTCCCATGTGGTCTGCAGGGCAAGCTATAAAATAAACGGGAAAAAACCTGAACGTGATGACAGAGCAGCAGAAATCACTGACAAACTTGTGTAGCAGAGCTGTCGGCAAGGGCTTCATCTGCTGTCGCAGGACTGCCTTTTTCTGCAGCGCCACACACAGACAGATGCCCAGTCAAGATTAAAATAACAAGCAAAAATATTTCAGCCCAACAATGCCGATGCATGAAAGACATAACACTGAGTTAACACAGGGACTGACTCCTAGTTCATGCAGGAACGCATGCGAAGCAGGCCGAGTTCAGCGAGGTTACACCGGAATATTCCTGCACTTCTTATACAGACAAGAGCTGATGAAGACCTCACAGAAATGCATATAGACATTACAGGCACATAGATCTAGGGTTATACAAAGCCATTATATATTAGTTCGCTGGCCAGGGGGGCAGGCTGTTCTGCCCTGTGTCTTTCCGTCCCAGACACCCATAGAGCAAGCACAGTGTGCTGTGCCATGGCGGAGGGCTCTAAGGTGGCAGAGTGGTTCTTGACCACACAGTCATGTCGCAGGGTGAGGACCAAAGACTTTGCTGCTCCCCTCCTTACTTTCTGTGGAGGAGAGCTGAGGCAATGGACTTGACAGGATCTCTTACAGCCTTTCTGAGACCGGCTCTCATTTTGTAAGCAGGGACATATATTTCCCCAAACTGTTTTATCTGCGTGATTGCAGAGGAAGAAAAGAATTTGCCCCAAATGCCTTCTTATTTATGTTCTCTCCTAACTGTTTTATTATGCCTAATTTGTCATCCTTAGAGGATGCCTCTTATCATGTGCAAATTCTTTTAAAATTATTATACTGACGCAGAAATAATAGATGCCTGATTTACATTGTAATCTTCGGTAAGAGAGATGTTTGTATTTTTGAAAATGTTATGATTTTAGTTGCTTCTCGGTGGGGCTTTTTTGGCTTATGATGTTGTATTGCAACCTACAGAAAAGAAGAGGAGTTCAAGCAATCATTAGAGACACCTCATGACGAGATCCCAAATCCTAGTCCCTGCCTAGGACACCGCAGTTTTAAGTACAGACAGCAAAACACTGAAAAGCTCTTAAGCAAATAATGACTGCGATGATGATAAAGCGGGAAAAGAAGTGAATTTTCAATTCACTAGGGCTAATAGTGATAGGGTCTATTTTCCAAACAAAGATTACTACCCGTTCTCTGGAGCACACATACACTTAATACACAACCACAACATTAAAGCTGAGATAAGGAGGCAGATAAAACTCACAGCGGGAAGCTCCATACAACGCAGCATTTACAGACAAGCTCCCACAGTACTGTTTAAATGCCGTCCTTTGGCACTACCATGTTTCAGTGAAGTGAATCAGGAAGCAAATCAGCCCACCTCCATCATGTAAGCTGACCCAAGCCCACTTCAGGCCAACAGCTCCAGCTCTGAGGAAGTCATCACCTCTCCTGCAATAAACCCAGTTACTGGCTGCTCAGAAAAGCACTTTTTCTTTTAGCTCTGACAGTCCCTGACGTGTAGTTTTTATCCCATGGCAACATTTAAAATACGCCTTTTTCATGTGAGGTTTCCTCTGATATTTTGGAAAGCAAGGCATCATGCCCTGCCCATGCCATGTGCTTCTGAGGTCGGTATTTGGAATGAGAACCTGTATTCTTCTTCATGACATTCAATGCCGCTCTGTGCACTGGGCCCTTTTCTCACCTTAGTGAAGAAGAAAATTACTTGGGGAAGTGAAACTCATTTAGAAACACCTTTTTTCCATAGGACCAACTCTTTTGCCTGACAGTAAATGTGTCATCTCCCTACAAATGAAACAACAATACTGGAAAGCAAGGACCAAAATCAAGCCAAAGAGAATTGTAAGATCAAATAGAAGTACAAATGGTAAAGTTTTATTAATACTCCTCCCACTAACCCCTGACCCTGCTGTCCTGCCCCTCCTACATGTGGGAACAATAGGAGAGGCCAGGGACAGGAATCCCATTTCTATTTCCCCAGTAGGAGATGCATTAAATGCAAAACCAGCAGCAGTTTCATTTGAATTTTTTTTTTTTAAAAGGTGGTTTTTTATCTTTCATATAGTTATTTAATGTCCCTCCTTTATAGTCTAGCCTTCAGAATCATGGCACAAATTATTTTAGTGGCTATCTGACTGTCATTTTCTTTAACACAGTCTGTGGTTTGCTAGTTGATGATAGCTTAAGCGGAATTTAATTGGTAACATATTGTCAGTTGAATTAGAGGCCATATGATACAGATTTAAACCTTGGTAATTTTTGCATAAAGAACAATCTGTCAACAAATCACAGCAAGAAAAACAGCCATAAATCAGTTTGTCAAGTTTATTAGTAATTGCAGAAGTTTTCTTGTCTTGTTTGTCTAAACCCTCTCTTTCCCAGCTGCCAGAAAATGTTTCTCTAGATGCAGGTGACTTTGCAGGGCTGTACAGAAATGTATACAGGGATGCAAGCAATTGCAAAGCACTGGAGATAATGACCTAGACAGCTCCTCCAGCCCTGTCTTCCTAAATAGATCAAACCGCAGCACGACACGAAGATGTGCTATAGAGTCTGATCCACATACGTTTAACCATATAAGCTGAGGCTACATTCAGAGGAAGATGTTGCACTTTCTCTATACCTTTCTGTTTCAGCTGACTGATTTTGCATCATTATGTTTCTCCTGACAGTTTTGGTTGGTTTGGGTTTTTTTCTCTGAAGATTCATGATAAAACTTCCCTGGCTCAAAGCCGGGACATTGTTCCAGTCGTTTTTGTTTTTTCTGAAAATGTGCAGTTCCGAAGCCATTTTTCCAACTCTGACAATATTCTTCCCTGTAGAGTGTTCCCCTAGCACGCATGCATTGTGTCACAAATGATCAAGCTGGCTTCATACACAAAGCAGAGTTAGCTTTATCTTGCGAGAGGATGAACAGGGAACAATGGGTTCACCTATAGGGCCTCAAGGAGAGGGACTGTGTTCCCCATCCTGGAGAGTGTGGAAACATGATGAGGTGCTGCGTCTCCTGGAAAGCCCTTCTCAGGACTGTCAGAAAGGGGCCCTTTAAATCACCTAGCAGAGTTCTCTTGGGTTTGGGTAGACGCCCACTGTCTGCGCCCCCACTCCAACCTACCGACACCAGTCACCCTCTGATGCTGTCCTACATCTACTAAGAGGAAGCTGTCCTCTACCATATAGGTGCATGGGGGTGTCCCTTTCACTTTGTGTCTAACAGGATTAGTTCTTCTTGTTGGTCAAGAATATGCGAAGTAAGAGAAAGCAAGGTTTCGATAGAACAGATGTCCAGTGGGCATCATTATGAAAAAGATGGGAAATCACCAAAAAAAAAAAAAAAAAAAATTCCCCACAAATATTTTATTTAAAAGGACACCTAATGTATTGAGATTACCCTTGGGTGACAGCGACTGACAGAGCATGTCTATCACTCACGATAAAAATTGCAGGATGATCTGCACCACTGTTCATAAGCATGATATAAGGTACAGCGGTTGTTACAGCAGCATAATGTTCCTATGCAGTCAGAAATATACTACGCAGAGCCATGCACATAATTAAAACGACGCTCACTGGCTTGCTAGCACCGTTTGCCAAAGAATAAGTTGCATGCAAGTGGATTTGCATACAAATGAGATACTGTCAGAACAATAATGGGACTTTGATAAGACCACATACTCATGTCATTAAGTCACTTCAGTAGCTAAGGAATATTTAGTTAGCATTAAATGAGGATAGAAGTTGATCATTTCCCCTTCCCCCCAAATTAAAACAAAAGCCAACAAGGTACACTCTGTTAAAAATAGGAGGATCTTTTTTAATTGAAAAGATACCACTGTTAATGCCATCTTTAAAAAGTTTTACGATGTACTGTGGAATTAAAATTGTACTTTTTAAGGAAGAAACTGAACCTATTTATTGTTAAGAGCTATTTTCACTGAGACTTCACGTCACCTGCTTGCTTGGTAAGCGCAGCTGTAGTGTGGTGTGTGCTATTTTTAAAATAAGTAGAACTTTTAAACGTAGAGATTTAAATACATGCTTATATTTAGTTTTATGCTTAAGCGTAATTAAATCAGCATAGATTAAATACCTACCAAAATTTTCGAGTGAGTCAAGAGCCTTCAAATCCTCTTAATTTTCCACCATACTTGGAGACCTCTTGGAAATGTCTAAACTTTGGACTTGATCCAGCCATGCGGAAATCAATGGGAATTTTTCCATTGGAATCACTGAACACAGGTCCTTTGGGAACAATCTGAACTGAGACGTATTGCTCTACTTAGCTGGTAAAAAAATCCTGAAACCTTTTGGAAGGCCATCTAATAGTAATCTCAAGGTCTGCATATCCTGTGTGTTTTAGAAGTAAACAGGCTTTCATTAATTTTGATGGTTTTGCTTGTAAATAATCAGAGAAAAAGTTAAACATTGAAGTAAGAAGTTTTCAAAGGATAATTCAAGACTTAATAGTCTTTTGCTGGTGGTGGGAGACCTGATAACCCTGTATTGCAGGAAATGGTCTTGCAAATTCGTTAACTTCTTTTCTACTTGAAAAATGGTGCAGGAGTCACTCAGATGAGGGTAAAAATTAATATTAATGATTTCATTTTGACAGGAATGAACTCATTACCATGCACATTTCCAACGTTTTTCAACAGTTAATTTTAGCTGCTGAAAAAGACCTCTCTTGCTAACTGAAAATATGGTAATTTCACATTAAAAACTGTGTATTAAGAAGTCTTTCTTTGCCAAAGTGCTTGACAGGGTTTTATAAACCACACTGAGCACCTCACAAACTTTCAATCACACATTATGAGAGGACTAAAAAATCCAAAATTAAAATCAGTTGCCTGATTCCATTTTTGTAATATGCAATTTTTTTTAGTTCCTGCTATTATGACAAAACCTCTAAGACATATGGAAGAAATACATTGGCCCATAAGACTCTAGATTTTTTTTTAAGAAAGAAAATGTAATATTATGTTATAACTGCCACTTCCAGTGATAGAAGGTATCCTGATTTATTTAGAGAGAGAAGAATTAGCAGTTATTGAAAATAAAAAATAGCTGTTGTAAGACAAATTCACATTAAAGTGAATGTGTTCATTTAATCTCTGGCACGTTGAGTCTTGGGCACCACTTTTTGCGGTTTGCCAGCAAAACCTGGTGCAAAAATGCTGGTGGGCTCAAGGGAGCCTGAAAAGCTCTAGGTGATGCATGAGATGTAGTTCTCCTCTTTGTTCAAGATAGACAAAGTCACCTGACAATTTCGAAGATTTTGAAAGACTGCCACTAAAAAATCTGCCTTTTTAATCCGACATATCTTCCAAAAGAGTTTTCAACGCTTTCAAAAGGCACAGCAGGAAGCCTTTCTCAGTTCACTCCGTTACTGCCAGGGCAGTTGGAAGAGAAGGAGCAACACACCAAACGGTGGGGTTCGCTCCTCCATCCCCAGTAACTCCCCCTCCCCAGCCCTGCTGCCGATCTTCCTGCCATTTTGACTTCCCAAAAGCTGTGCTATAACTATCTGCCTGCAGAGCCTGGGGCAAGCCATGCAGGAGCCCTCTCGGTGCCGGGTGTGAGCTATGTACTGACAAAACAAGGCAAATAACTCCCTCCCAATGCTGTCAGACCTACAAAATACACAGCCTGCAAAACAAAGGAGATTACCTTTATTTCCTTTCCATTCTAATCATCTTCAGGGCTATTTGTAACAATAGTAGGCATAACACTGCCAAGCACAAATGTGATTTCCAAGTTGGAGTTCCTCTCAGAAAATGGATTAGTTCAATTTTCCAGATGTCAGACAGGTGTGCAGTTAAGTATACACTGGAATTCAGTTTTGGTGATTAACACACATAATGACTATTTGGCTATGAGAATGAGATCCTTATTTTCAAAACCTACCATTTATTTTTCTAGTACATTTACTTCACTTATAGCCACCAGCCAAATCCAAGATCAGCTAGAAGGAAATTAAGAACCAATTTATTATGTTCGTGATGCTTGTATGACATTCATCATCACTAGAAGAAAGTGACTGTGAAAAGGAAGGGTAAAGAGGTTTTTGGCCAATATAGAAAGAAATGAAGATGTGTGGTGGTGTGGGGAAAAGGTGAAAGAAAATGAATTTGAAATTTCCCTGTATCACTTGCATCCCTTGGCCCTTTGCAGAAATCATTCACTTTCAAAGCAATCCTACACCAAAAAAATTCCCCAAGCCCCCAAAACCGCAGCATTTGCAAGTGGCTTGGACACATACAGGTCAGTATCTTTAAAAGGTTGCTCTTGCAAGGAAAAGCAAAAATAGTAAAAGATGCTTCTGTATCAGCTTCTCTGACAGGGCAACGCTTTGCTCACGTTAAATTTTGAATGGGCTGAAACCAAGCAGAGGAGTAGCAGGTCAGGACCAAACATAGGGAGAGCTGATCACTGCACTGAAAGCCTTCCTTCCATTTCTGGACTTGATTCAAAGGTTTCAATTCTAGGCATCTCCATATACTTTCATAATACTGGATAAAGTTACTATGAAATAACAGCACCTCAAAAATTAATTAATCTATATAAGCTAAAAGCAAATACTTTGGAAAAGCAGTTCTGTGTGACCTTGATGTAGTAATACATTTAATTTCAAAGGAGCTGCCAATGTGCTTGATGTCATGTAAATGCAATGTCTTATGTGGGAGAGTCTAGTTCAGTGGTTTATCTGTTGTATTGCTGGTATTGATCCTGAAAGTATTGTTCACTGATTGCTGGTTAATTAGGTGATGTTAATAAATCAATAAACTGCTTTGATCCTGATTTGGTTTTCCTGCCTGCAGCAGGCATAATCTATCTTTAGCCATTGCGGAGAGTCAACAAGGTTGTGACCACTCTAAGCTGCCAGAGAAAAGTGTGCTGAAGTCACTGATGAGAATTTTCCGCATAATAAACATCTCCATCCTAAGAGCGAAGTGAGAGTGTAAGGCTTAGATCTTATAAGTGGGCACAAGAAGGAACCAGGAGATAAATAACAGAGGTCGATTTGGTTTGGTAATCACGGCAAGTATTTTTCCAGGGTTATTAAGACTGCTGAGAT